>NC_046664.1:60344892-60353444 GCF_010883055.1 Belonocnema kinseyi
GAAATAGGGAGCTCTTCTTAATATTTTGACACCAAAATCATGTCGATACACCTTACCGACTGCGAGTAAAGCCACCCACGCTTTAACTTGACAGACTGTATTGGGTTGCAAACTCGACACTACGAATGTAGCATTACATTAAACAATTGCAATCACTTTGCAAAATTCTTACATTATTCCTCACTCAGTCATACTTAAGAAAAAAAAGCGAGAATAGTTCTGAACAATAATTTTAATCCTTATACAAGTTTGCAACTTTATTATAATTTCGCCCTAAAAATTATTAACAAAACTTCAATTAATTAATAAATAAACATGTTTCCAGATCTTCAAATTGGTTGCAAATTTAAATTTCGCATTAGAGAACTAAATTCTATGTACAATTTCTTTGCAGAAATATTACATTTTTTTAGCGCTTATTGAGCAAAATGTATTTTTTTCAACATACTTGTTCCCACCCTCTTAAGGGATTTCAAATCTACATTGTTCATTAAGCAAGTACGTTTCATGTAACTGAAATTTTTTTAAATATTACATTTAATATGAGATTTTTTCTACTGACTGGCCTATTAGAGGAACTCCGATGTAAAGCCAATTACAGACAGTGAAATGTTGCTTTCGAAAAAGTGGTGAAGAGATCTGATGACGTCGCGTCGCGTCGCGGGAAGCGCGAAACGTCCAATCGCGCAAGTGAGTAATTGCAGAGGCCGCATTATTGAATCGGCAAGTACGTAAACGTCTAATGAATAATTGCCAGCAGGTAATTATGCTGAGATCGTTCAAGAAGGCTTCTGACATATATGTGCATCTATATATTCTATCTACGACTACAGGCAGCTATTTCCATCTCGCCAGCAAAACATGCTTGACAGCGGTTACTAAGAGCTGGAAACGAGGATTCTGCAGCTGCCGAGAACCGTCTCTCATTTTAATTGCAGCCACGGCCGTGGGTAAGCTTCTCTTTAATGCACGTTTATACAAGATCGAGAGAGAAGATCTTGCCTCTCGATCGTTTCGTTTTCCTTCTCTCATTCCAGCTATTTGGTTCCCGCAAAAAATTTCAATGTGATTAAACTTTACTGTGGTATAGTAGGCAACTGATTTCATGCGGTGAATCGAACATCATCTTTTGGTAGTACATGTAACTGTTGTTAATTTAGTAGGAATGGAATTTTGGATAATAGGCGATGAAGTAGTCTTTTTGTGGGGTGGTCACCTAAATGTTGATGATCTTTCTTACTATTTAAAATCACATAATTGGGCTGGACTATCCTCGTGCTCTAGTAAAGGGAGCACAGAAAAAACGAAAGATAAAGTTTACATTAATTCCGTGTGAAAGATTTACCGCAACAAAAATTAACCTGGCCGGATAAACTTTACATGAATCGAAGATAATTTTTGATTTTTAACCTTGCCTGGATAATCATTCGCCTTATAATCGCTCCATTTTTATTCGAGATGTAGCTAGGATTGCGACGCCAGCGCTATCTATCGTCGTTAAACTTCATTAAATTGGAGAGAACCGGGGATTTCCATCTGTCAGTTGCTTTTTGCGCTTTTTGCTAAATGGTATTAAGTAGATTTTAATTCCACTACAATAGTCTTATTTATTTCGGATGAAATATATTAGTAAGAACAAATTTGTTTCGTGTTTCCTTTTACTAATTCTAAATGCTTAACCGAAATTTGCTTACTTCCGCGTCACGCAGTAGCCCAGATCAGAATTATGCTCCTAACCTCAGTGAAACTTTTGCCGAAATATTTTTTATTTTTAACGTTTGAAAATCTCACCTGAAACAAATTTTAACTTTTGTTTTTTCTGTGTCGTTTTAAATCTGGTCTCCCGATTTATTGCTCGAATTCACTCATACATTGCCGTTTTCTTAGTGCTGCTAAGGACGTTGTAGCAGACGACGGCTTTTATTCCATCGTAGGATAAACTTTCGCCAAATATCATGTAAACTTTAACGGTGGGAAATTGTACATGCAACAAAACTTAACTTCAGTTTTTCTGTGAGGTTGAATTCGTTAAATATGTTTGTATTGGATTTCAATAAAAAATTCTTAACACTCCGTGCAAAATAACCTAAAAACCTTCTGGCACCATGGATTATACTTGTAATCAGGTTTAGAATAAAGGAGAGAGATAGAATGTTTAATGTAGCTAAAAGATCGTCCATAAACGACGTTACCACTTTTTCTGAAAGTAGATTAATCTTTCTGTTCAGAAATTCATCTTTTTTAGCTTAAACTTCAACTTTTAGGTCGAGAACTCTTGAACTTTATTATAAATTTGTCTTTTTTGGTAGTAAATTAATCTTTTTATATAAAAATTAATCTTTTTTAGTTTAAACTTCAGCTATCTGGTTCATAATTCTTCAATTTTGTTGAAAATTCGTATTTTTTGTAGTAAATTAATTATTTTTAAAATGTATTGTAATAATATACATTTATGGAAATGATATACAATTTAAGGGAGGAATTCGAGAGTGAAGCATAAATACGTGATGAGAATGCGTTCATTTAAGAATTAGGAGCTTTAGCAAAAGAGAATTCAATATCATCAAATTAATGTTTTCGATGATTTGACTTTTAGTTATAAAAAATCTGTGCACAAATGTAAGGAATATACAAAGACCGAACGCGAAGCATAAGGTAAATACATTATCAAGTTAAAACTTCAACTTCTTGGTTGAAATCTCTAGTCTTTCTTAGTAGTAAATAAAACTTCTTGCTTGAAAATTCATCTTTTTTAGTTTAAGTTTCAATTTTTTAATTCGAAATTCTTCAATTTTGTTGGAAATTCGCCTTTTTTGTTTTTTAGTTAAAACTTCAACTTTTTGGTTGAGAACTGTTGACTTTTATTAAAACTTCATCTTTAGTTGAAACTTCAACTTTTTGGTTGAGAACTGTTGAATTTGAGTGGAAGCTTCTAATGTGTCCCCTAAGGGTTTACATTTTTTCTTACACCTTCTCTATTCCTTTACACACCCTCCACACACTTACTTGGTGGTGGAAGGGGGACCTACAGTTTAAGGTGGGTTCCGAACCACCAAGAGCAACAACAGCCTTAAGTACTTAGAGAAAACCTTTTTCTCTAGAGGTACCGGTCCCACGACTCTCCGGAGATGAACAACTCCCTTGCTAGGCTAGTGTTCACCGCATGGGCCACCGAGACTCTTCCAGAGTGCGAGGCGGGAATCGAACCCGCAAGCCGAAGGAGTGGGTCCAAAGCCTACGCTTTAGCCCCCACGACCATCGTCCCACTTTAACTGTTGAATTTTATTAAAAATTAGTCTTTTTGGTAGTGAATCAACCTTTTTTTACATTCTCATCCTAATGAGAAGGTATTGGTTTTATGTAAAATTTCACTTTTTCGGTTTTCATCAAATTTCCACGTTTTGAGACCCAGTGAGACAGCAAAAATGATTTTTACAAAAGTGTATGTCTGTATGTTTGTCTCTGCAGTCTGTAGCACGATAACTTTCGAAAATTTGATCAGAATGGATTCTGCTTTTGCACACTTTTTTATGGCCTATAAAAAAATAACAAGTTTGTAAAGCACCTATTTTGGATTAAAATTCAAAAAGTTAGCGCATTTATAAAATTCTTGATACCACATTTTTTCAAGATTTGAAAATTCTTTCATCAAATTTCTATTATTCCCATGACTTTTTTCTATAAAAATAAAATTATTGTAATTAGAATATATTCAAAATCCAGAAAAACCAATGAAAATTAACATTTTAAGCCAAATAACGCATGATATGAAAAAAGTTGAGAGAAGAAAAACGTTGATTTTTGAAATCTCTGCAAGATTATGATAACAACTTTTGTATGTTGGTCGAAAAGTTAAAAATTCAAAATTTGATCGTACCAAAAATAATGAAAAGTCCAAAAATTCCTTTTTTTCGTCAAACTATGCAAGATAAAAAAATGAATCAGTTAAAATTGCGCACCCTGAAAATATCTACAAATTTTTAATGAATCACTATAATTTTTGAAAGGACACATAGTTTTTGCTTTAGTCGTAAAAAATAAAATTCAAAATAAAAATATTAAATATTTTTGAGAAAAAGACACAAGTACGAATTAAAATTAACAGGCAAAAGTTGTTCATCCAAAAAGATCTATAAATTCATTATTAATCATTTTTCAATAGGACGAGTCGATTTCTTTCAATCGTAAAAAATAGGATTAAAAATAAAAAAATTAAGTTTTTGGATAAAGGACAGAAAAGACGAAAGAGGAAATAGGATTCTATATAGGACCCTATATAGGCTCCTGTATTAGAACCTATGCACATACGCAGTAGTTTCTCTTTAATCGTAACAAACAAGATTAAAAAATTTTTTAAATTATAAAAACAAGAAAATAAGAATTAGTATGATTCAATTTTTATGCATATTATGAATAATAATGATATGAATTTATTGAAATGATACATATTTCAGCGTAGCCTAGAATACCATTTAAAGCAAAATAAGAAACAAATATTAAAATAATCATGATAAATACAATTTAAGCTTTATTTTGCAATATTTGAATAAGCTATCCCAAGCAGAGTTACATAAAAATGTATTATATTTGATATAAAAGTGTTGTGTGTAATGTAGAAAAGTTGACATTTTGGACAAAATCGACTGCGAAGCACGAGATACGTCATGAGAATGTGTTCGTTAAAGCCGAAAGAGCTTTAACAAAAGAGAGTTCATAAAATTACAGTTGTCGGACCGTTGACCTTTGATTTTTAGAGGTCTATGCACGAATGCGGGAGAAATTCAAACACCGAGCGCGGAGTGCAATAACCATTAGTCGCGTGCCGTAAGAGCGCTCAAACTCTCGAGCTAAGGTTTTTTAACGAAAGAGAATTTACAATCACAAAATTACAGTGGTGGTAGTTTTGAGTCTTAATTTTAAAAGATTTGCGCAAGAATGTGTGAAAATATAAAAACCGAGCGCGTAGCTCGAGGTAAATACATAATAGAGCTTGAAGAGCGAGAACCAACAGTTCCGCGCCCTAGGCGCGATCAAACTTGAGATTACTCTTTTCGATAGAAACTTTTTTCTTTTGAAACTTCACATTTTGTTTGAGAACTCTTGAGGTTTATTAAAAATGCGTCTTTTTTAGAAGAAGATTAATCTTTTTGTTTAAAAATTGATCTTTTATTAGTTTAAACTTCAACTTGTTGATCGAGAGCTCTTAAATTTTATTGAAAATTCGTCTTTTCAGATAGTAAATTAATCGTTTTGTTCAAAAAGTCTTCTTGGTTAGTAGTAATAATCTTAGTGATAATTTTTATTAAAAAAAAAGAATTTTGGAAGATAAAAATTTTAACAAATTATATTTATTTAAATAATTGAAAATTAAATAAGCAATGTGGATAAATATTCTACTAGGCACATTTAAATAATTTTTAATAAAAAAAGATGAGAATACAGTCCTAAAAATTTTGATTTCACGAAGAATTGACATTTTTGGTTGTAAAGGTAGTTTTCCAGGACTCGCGGGGGTGTGTTCGCGGTGTCTAACCAATATGTCTAATGCATAAAATTCTTCGTTAAATAATTCTCTACAAACCTCTACACTTTTCCATTACATTTTCCCAAACCCTAGAAAATTATTCCAAACTCTCAAAAAAGTGTTTTTCCCCATGCATTTTACATTGCAAACTTTAAGTCAAAACCAGCACCTCTTCAAATAAAAATTTAAAAAAATAAAAATTAGGGAATATCTTTTTTCGGATTGAAAATGACATGGGGGTCGATGAATATTGTCATTCTAACTAGGGTTGCAAAGTTGGACAAATAGTTGATTCATTTTATACGGATACAAAGAATTGTTTTTTGGTATATCCTAATTATTGTTGTTTGTTTAACTATGTAGGCGATCACCAAAAAAAAACAGAAATAAATTTTTGTTGCAGATAATTTTCAAGTAGATAAAGTTGAATTTTTTGGATCGAAACATAATAAGATGCAATAGAGATGACATGGTAACCATTTCCAATGTGGTGGATAAATGTTCTCACGTGAAATTAATTTCTGTTGCAGGTAAATATTACTCTGAAATCGCTGTAAAGATTACATTTTGTTTTTTTCTGTGATGTTAGAATTCAAATTACAAGCCGGACGGAAATTTGTTTTGCATTAAACCTTCCAGAACTTTTATGTACAATATCTTCTTTTCTACACCTTCAACTTAATTCTGGAATCCCCTTCCTGAAAATATTCGCAATGCGGAGAATTTGACTAGTTTTCGAACTAATCTATCTTTTTTGCCTTTTAGGGAACTTGTTCTACGGCTTCAATAAATTCTAAGCTAAACTAAACACATGTATTATTATTTAAAGTAATATTTTGTCTATCGTTATGCAAAAATGTTTATGAAATAGTATTTAGTTTATTCATCGTTGTTTAAATGTATCAAACTTATATCTCTAACATCGACATTAATCATTCAGCTTAAAGCACATGTCATACACCAGAGAATAGTATATCTTTTCTGTCTTCTTTTTTATCTGATCTACATCATAAGATCTTAGCTCATACAAAGGCACCTGAAATTGTATTAGACTTCAAAAATATTCACTGTCTATTTTCCCATGCAGTGTTTCCCATAAAAAAAAAGACTTCTGTATCTTGAACGACTCCATTTCATTTAACCAGTATATTGAGCTATCTTTTCAATCAATAAAACCAAGATTCATCCTATCAATTCTCCCCTAAAAAAATAGCAAAGTAGCGTGTCCAATGAAGGTACAAAACCATGACAATGCTGAAGGTGCTTAACTGTCAGAAGAGACTTTTAACGAATTCCATGTACATGGTAGCAGGAAAAATCACGGTGTCCAGGACCAAGTACGTGATCCCGACCTATGAGAGGATGGGACACGATAAGGGAAAAAGAATCTGTGGAGGGGGAAAAGCTCTGAACCTTTGCGAGAAAATAAGAAGGGAGGGGGTGGTATCTAGGGGTTGAGAATTTGCTCGGTGGCGTTTGCAGAAGGGAGGTCATTATATTTTCTCGAAGCGTCGCGGAGGAGCTTAATCAAGGCGCTAGCCGAGCGGAATCAGCAAGAAGCCGATTAGTATAACCCTCTGTGTGTTTCTTCCTCTCCTATTCCACTTGCCCCTACTGAATCCACCCCCTCCCCTTCCTGGCCACCCAGTCCATTTAGACACTCTGGGGACTCATTGTCCAACTTAATAACCGCAAGTTTTAATTGAATTTCTGACTGACTCGAATCAACTTTTGGTCGAGGCTCCCTGTGCTGATTGGCGCGCTCGTCCTCGTCGATTACTCACCTGAACGAGTTTCCGTACGCCGATACATCTTCTCTTTTCCTCTCAATTCCTCTTTCCCCACCTTTTATTCTTTCAAGACGCCCGCGTCCCTGAAGGGGAAACCTGATAGCGGAATGTCAAGTTTTTTTATATGATGGTATCGATTATCATTTAGAGTTGATTAGCTTCTAGAATTATGAGTGAAAACGGTTCTTCTTCTGGTTTCATTTGGATAATTAAACAATTTTGTTAATATACTTAAAACATTTACGAGAGCGTCCGCATGTTACGTGACGCTATTTTTAGTCATTTTTGATTCAGCCCTCCTTATTTTTTCAATTTTTGAAATTACTGTGACCCCTCTCCCTCCATAAAAATTGTATATGACACTAAAGCTGATCCACCTCCAAACATTTTTAGTTAAAAGTTGTTGTTTTTTAGGGTTGAAAAGTCAAGTATTGCATTTTTCTTCGGAGCTCATCTCGTTAATTTAAAACCTCTACTATTTTGTTGAAATTTTAATTATTCTGTTGGAAATACAACAATTTTGTTAAATTTATCATTTTTTGTCAAAAAATAACTACTTGGTTGAATTACTTTGTTCAAATTCATTTTCTTAGCAGAAGATTCGTCTAATTGGCTGAGAATTTAATTATTTTGTTAAAAAATGGTTTGTTTTTCCAGACAATTAATTCTTTTCTGTTCATTTTTTTTATAGATTCATCAAATTGAAAATTTATCCCCATTATTTGAATTTTTTTTGCTGAGAATTAATTTTCTTCACAGAAAATGTAACTTTCATGTTTGGTTCAAAACTAATCTTTTCTCATTGGAAATTTAAGTATTTTAATAAAACTTCATCTTTTTCAAATTAATAAATATTTGTTTGAAATGTTTAATTTTTCAAGGAAAATTCATCATTTTAGCTAAAAAAATTCCACAATTTGTTAGAAAATCAAACAATTTGTTTTCAAAAAAACTTTTTACTTACAAAAATCATATTTTGATGGGAATTTGTCTATTTGGGTAATAAATACATCTTTTTTGTTGAAATTTCATCATTTTTGTAGTTGAATCAACTATTCTGTTAAATTTCTACTTTTTTGGATGAATATTCAAATGATTGAAAATTAGCTTTTTTGTTGTTCCTTCTGCAAATTAGTTTATCAAACTGACATTTCAACAATTTGATGTTTGGTTGAAATTTTAAATATAGTATTTTATTAAACTTAAATTTTAATAATTTATATGTATATGTATGTATG
>NC_046664.1:60353544-60368174 GCF_010883055.1 Belonocnema kinseyi
TGAATTAAAGTTCAACTTGACCTGCGTTATTGACCTAAAAAATGGTCATTTTCCTTTGAAAATTTTGGCTTTAATGTTCCTCAGTTGAAAATTTCAACTCGTTTGTTAAAAATAAGATTTTTTGTTGAAGTCAACTAGTTGATAATTTTTTGTTTAAATTAACTTTTTTTAAAGCTAACACCTTTTGATTTAAAAATCTAGTATTTTATTTTTGGTTTGGAATTCATCTTTATTGTTTCAAAATTATATCATTTGGTGAAAAATTTAACTATTTTACTCCAAATTTTATTGCTTTGATAAAAAGCTGTCTTTCTGTGTTCAAGCTTCAACTATTTTGGCAAATAATACATCTATTTGGTTGAAAATTAAAGTTTAAAAAAATGTAACATTCGAAAGTCATCTGCATTCTAAAAAATTTGACTTTTTAAATTAAATTTATCAAAATGTTGTTAAAAATTTGTCTGCGTGGGTAGAAAATTAAACTTAATTGAAGAAAATTCATCTATTTGGTTGAGAATGCAGCTAATTTATTCTAAATTCTTCTTTTTTCTTTGAATTTAACTGTTTAGAAATTCGCATGTCTTTTATTTCAAAGTAATATTTCAACTAAAAAGTTAATTATTTGTTTTTAGTTGCCAATTTTTCCTTTTAATTTTGAAATAAATATAATTGTGTAGGTGATTATTGAAAAATAAAATCATCTGTGTAATAATGGTAATTTTCGCTAACAAAGCATGAAAAGTAAAAAAGATATTTAAATTTCGTTTCATAGGCCACTGTGCTAGAAGCTGTTTTTAAGGGCGATTTTCTCGAGAATGGTTCTAATTTCAAATGTCTATCCCGATTCACCAATAACATGTCTTGTGTCATAGTATTGTTTTTTCTTGTTATTGGTAAAAAAAATAATATAAATGAATTAATTTTGTTTTATCGTTCACTTCCCTGCATGCTTTCCTTTAAATCCGATTTTATTCAGGGCTGAATCAAATTGAAGTCCTCGGTATGTAGATTTGCATTAAAAAATAGAATTTCCTATGTTATAGTTACTTTTTGTTATTAAAGGATAAAAAAATAAAGAACTGATGAAGTTTGGAATTCCAGACCACTATGCTGCAAGCCTTTTTTTAGTCCGATTTATTTTTAGCGTATCCAGTTTTCTTTTGATTCTTTACGAAATTAAAAATTTTAAAGATTGATAAATAGAACAAAATTAATTTCCAAAAGATATAGGAATAATGATTGGATTAGACTTTTGTTTAAATTTGGTTTAGATAAATAGATTATTTTAATCTAACTGATTTCTTATAATAGTATATCTTTTAATTAATAGAATATTGCGACTTTTATTACAAAAATGTATGTGAGAGTGTAATGACCACGTTATTATCCATATTCCAAAAAATTTTGTTTAAACAAAAAAAAATCATACTCCCTTCTTCTAAGAAAGTCATAAATTACAATTCAGAATGGACTTAATTACGCTCTTTATGCGCCCTCCAATCCAATATCCTCGGACTTTGCAGATACCTATATCTTCTGCAATTGCCAGTTTAGCCTTTGTGTAATCGATCCGATCCATTCGTACTGGTTATCGGTAATTATGAGTTTATATGTTCTCACAATCAGTTCTCACTGCGAAGGCAATATCTTAAATCGATTATGGGGCTAGCACTCCCTTAAAACCTTGAATCACTTTTTAAAAAATATTTGCATCATACATCTTATCCTATCCAGAAACATAGTAAATTTCAGTTAATCAATTTGATCCCATAATTGGATCAATATTATATGCAACGCTTTTATAATGACTTTGGATTTTTTATTTTATAAGCGAATTGTGGAACAAGATCTGATTTACAAGATCAATTACGTTTCATGAAGGTTCATGAGTAGCAACTGTTCTGTTGCAGTTATATTACGACCAAGTCATTCCCATCTACATTTAGGTGTCCTAAAAAATCTCATTGTTTTTTGTTTGGAGCACTATTAATTACCGTTAATTTGCTTGAAAATAATAAGAGTTTGGCGGGAAATAAAACTTATGGTACTAGATGCTAAAAAAAACTTGACCCCATAAACCAAAAATACTGTCCCTAATCTTGCAAAGCTACCTTTTATAGTAGTTCAATTTAAAAATATGTATTCATTATATTTATTAATTATGTTCAACATTGTTCAAAAACTAAATATTTCAATACCTTTAAAGGGTATTTTCTTATTCTTAGAGTTAGTCTTTTTGTTCTAATTAAGTCAAGTCTATTTTTTTTTGGTGTCTGGTACCGTCACCCTTTTGTTTGACAAAGCAAAAATACACAATATTTTTTCCGCCAAATGGAACAAGTTTTGTGGGTGCGTGATTCGAAAAGAAACTTTGTTTTTTTTTGGACTAGGTGAATTTATATAAATATTTTAGAGGGGAAAAAATCATTTCCAAGCTTGAATAATCGTTCTTTCTTTGGTTGAAAACTAATTTTTCTTAAAATGAGAACTCAACTATTTCAGTTTAAGATCACTTTCAAAAGTCTACTATTATATTTTTGGCTGAAAATTAATCTTTTTTGGTTAAAAATGGTATTATTTGTAAACAACTGTTCTTTTGAAAATTTCCCTTTTTTGGTTAAAACTTCAACTATTTTGGCAGAAAATTTAACCATTTGGTTGAAAATGAAACTTTTTGTTTGAAAATTTATATTTTATGGTTAGAAATTCATTTTCTTTGTAGAAAATTCATCTTTTTGACTTAAAAATTCAAGAATATGGTTGATTCATCATCTATGCCGATTGAACCTTCCCCTATTTTTGTCAAGGACGCAAATTTTAGAATAAAAAATTAACTTATGTTTTTCTAGTTAAACTTCTTTTCAAAAAATAAAATTTGGTAGTATAATATTCAACTATTTTGTAGGAAGTATGTTGTTTGTTTGGTTGAAAGTTAATCTTTAAAAGTGAAAATTCAACGATTCCATTTTTGTTGAAATTCATTTTTGTTTGTCCAAAATTAAACTAAATGGTTCGTTGAAGATTCATAATTTGGGTTCAAATTTATCTTTTTGGTTAAAAATTCATGTATTTTAATGAAAATTTTTCTTTTTGGTATGAGAATTCAATAATTTTGTAGAAATTGTTTTCTTTCTTGACTGAAAAAGCTTTCTATGTTGGAAATTTAACTCTTTTTCAGTGAAATTCGTCTTTTTTATTGAATCCAACTGGTTTTTAATTCAAATTATAATCACTTTTGGCTGAAATTTCAACTATTACATTTTTCGTTGGAAATTATTTTTTTTTTTTTAATTTATGTTCTGGTTAAACGTAATTTATTTCTTATTTAAAACCCTGAGGTTATATTTATGGCTATCGAAATACCTATTCTGGTTTAGCACTTTATTATTTGATGTGAAATTCTACAATCTTTTTTCAAAATTTAACTGTCTTGTTGAATTTTTTTAATTTAAAAATTCAATTATTTTGATAGAAAATATAACTATTTAGTAGCAAATTTTTACATTCTTATCAAAAAAGGTATTAGATTTGTGTAAAATTTGACACCCCCAGTTTTTGTCAAGTGTCCACGTTTTGAGACCCCTTTAATCCGAAAAACATGTTTTTACTAATGTGTGCCTGTCAATCTGTCTGTTTGTCCGTCCGTGGATCGTTCTTTTTTTGTTTGTTAACACGATAACTTTCGAAAGAATTGACTGATTGGATTTTTCTCTAGTCAATTCTTTTAGTATCTTGAAATGAAAATCAAGTTCGTTAGACAGCCATTTTTGATAAATATTAAAAAAGTGAGCACATTTTGAATATTATTGAGTCCACTTTTTTCAAAATTCAAAAATTTTCTCTACGGGCGTTCATAGAATTCGAAAAGACAAACAATTTACCCAAATGACTTTTTTTGATAAAAGCAAAATGTACAAGAGTTATAACATTTATAAAATTTAAAAAACGCACTAAAATGAACATTTTAAGTCAAATAAAGCACGATATGAAAAACAATCAAGGCAATAAAAATGTTTCTTTTTGAATGCCCTACAAGATTATCATAACAACTTTTTGAATTTTCTTGAAAAATCGAAAATTCAAATTTTGACAGCATAAAAAAATTATAAAAAATCCAAAATTACATTTTTTCAGTCAACAATTTCACAGTATTTTCCTGGCTCTCAATTTTTTTATAAATAAACAAATATGACCTGAAAAATGGCCATTCGTTCTATTTGACGTTTCCGGTGCTCGTCAACGACAGAAAAATGGCTGAAATCGCTTTAGTTGCATAGAGTAACATTAGGTAAGAATATTCCAATATTAGACAATTTACAAAAAAAAATTATAAACAAATTTTGTATACTATTTTCCATAAATATACGTGTTTTCAAGTTATATTGCAAGAAATTGGAATGGTAACAATATTATATAAAAAATTTTCTCATGATTATAATTTTTTATATTATAAACAAAGTTCATGTATAAATGCAGTGAGCAGGCATTTTTTAATTAGGAAATTTCTAATAATTTTAACAACAATCATAATTTTTTGATTTTTTAAATGATTTTTCAAACAAATTCGGTTTTTCCAATGCCAGTCTTTTAAGTTGGAAACTTCATGACAATTCGAGCAATAATTATAATAAGTTAATGAATTTGATGATTTTTCTAAACAAATTTAATCAACAAATGCAAAATCAAGCAATTGTAGACGGAAAAATTCGTTTTTTTCTATGTGAACTTTTTTAATTAGGAACTTCATGAAAACTTCAGCAAAATTTATAATTTTTAAATTAATTTTGTGATATTTTGAAACAAATTTAATAAACAAATGCATTATTGAAGCATCTGTCGACAGTAAAATTCTGTTTTGTTTTGGTGTCAGACTTTTAATTTAGATTTTTATAATAAATTCGGCAATATTGATGATGAATTGAAAAATTTTATGATTTTCACAAACAAATGCATTATTCGGGCATCTATTGACGGAACAATTCGTTTTTTTCGATGTCAGTCTTTTTCATGGAGAACTTCATGATAGTTCAAGCGAAATTCATAATTGGTTAATAAATTTTATATTTTTTTAAAAACAAATTCAATAAACAGATGCATCATTCGGGCATCTGTTGATGAAAAACATTTTTTTTCGATATCCTAATTTAAAAAGTTGACATAGAAAAAACGAGTTTTTCTGTAGACAAATGCCTGATTAATGCATTTGTTGATTAAATTTGTTTAAAGAAATGATAAAATTTATCAACCCATTATGAATTTTGCTGAAATTCTAATAAAGTTTCCAACTGGAAAGACTGGCATTGAAAACCCCGAAATTTTCTGCCGACAAATGCCCGAATAATGAATTTGTTTATTAAATTTGTTTTTTAAAAATCATATATTCATCAACAAATTATGAATTTTGCTGGGATTATTATAAAGTTTCTAATTTATCAAAATGTTCATCGAAAAAAAAAGAATTTTCTGACGAAAAATGCCTGATTACTGCATTTGTTCATTTAGCATATTTATAATATAAACAATTATAATCTTAAGAAAAAATATTTTTAGTATAATGTTGTTTTCATTCAAATTTCTTGCAATATAACTTGAAAAAACATATTCTCGTGGAAAATCGTAGAAAACATTTTTGCAACAAATAATTTGTTTATCAAAAATTTTTTGTTTAATATATAATGTTGGAACATCTTGAGCTAATGTTACTCTATGAAATTTAGGCGATTTCAACAATTTTTCTGTTATTGATGAGCACTGGGAACGTCAAATAGATAAAATGGCAATTTTTCGTCATATTTGTTTATTAAAAAAATTGTAAGCGTCATTAAAAATGAGGCTCGACAACTCTCTTAGAAATCTTAATAGCTTTTTTCAAATTCTTTTTGTTAAAATCGCTCATTATTTGTGGGCTGTACGTCATTTTGAACCATAAATGTCATTTTTGCTCCATTGTAGGCGGGGAATTTGAAAATGAGATCATATGAACTCCCATGTAACACAACGCTGCCGAAGGTTAGATGAACCTCTCAGCATAAAACTCTAACAAGCTATGACTCTTGGTTAAACCTAATTGCCCCCCCCCCCCCCCCCCCCCCCCCCCCCCCCCCCCGCCACTAAACCATCATTTATTGAAGTTTCGTGGGTCACTGAGACAGGGATTTAATTTAGAAGTTGAAAAAGGTAATGCTGATGTGTAGACCTATGTGGTACGTTTCATTCATAAAAATAAAGTTGATAATGAGCAAATTCAGTTTTTGAAAAACCGGCATAAGTTGCAATAAAATGTTTAATAATCAATTTGTTTTAAAGGATGCGCATTTTTTTAAAGATACAATGAAACTACGTCTGTTTTAATATCAATGCATGTAATGAATTGTAATAATATCCATTTATAGAATAAATATACAAGTTGAGATACAAATTCGAGTGCGAAGCACGAAATACGTTATAAGAATGTATTCGTTAAAGCCGAAGGAGCTTTAACGAAAAGGAAGTCACTATCACCAAATTACTGTTGTCGATGCTTTGACCTTTAATTTTAAAAGGTCTGTGCACAAATGTGGAGGTTAATACAAAGACCGAGCGCGAAGCGCGAGGTAAATACATTATCGAGCGTGAAACGCGAGAACCAACAGTCGCGCGTCCTTATCGTTTTCGTTAAAAATTATCTTCATGGTTGAAAACTCATATTTCAAATTAAAAATTCAAGTCCTTCATTAAAAGTTAAACTCTTTTGTTAAAATTTTTGTTTTATTTTGAAGATCTAACATTTAAGTAGACAATTAATCTTCTAGGTCAAAAATTCATATTTTTGAGGTTAAAAAATAAAATTATTTTTTTTTTATTAATAGTGAATTACTTTTTTAAATTAAAAATTGCACTATTCCATTTTTATTGTAAATTGATCTTTTTGGTAGAAACCTAATCTATTGGGTTTAAAAATAATCTTTTTAGGTAGAAGATTAAAAAATGTGGTTGAAGTTTTTTTTCCTCTTGAATGAAAAATCTTTTTGTGTTGAAAGTTCAACTTTATTTGATTAAAACTCGCCATTTTTGTAAAACTAAACTATTATTTGCTCTAAATAAAAATATTTTTCATTTAAATATCAACTCTTACATTTTTCATTAAAAATTCAGGTTTTTGTTGTTAAAAACAATAGTAATGAAAACTAATAATGAACCTAATTTATTGAAGAAATATATTCTGTTACGCTTCTTCACTTTATTTCCAGTTAACCAAGAATGATTTCCATCCATACAATTTTATCTGTGTCTAACTTTGGAAAGGAATAAGTGGAGGTTTAGAAATTATAACTAGAATCGAGTGATATATAAAGAGACGTATATCCAATAAATCAGACTGCTTCCCTTCGAGTCTGAAAAACAGTAAAATGAACGAAGACTCAAACCGTTAAGCTGCGGAGAAAAGCATCAGCTCACTAAGACAACCGATTATCTGTCAAGAAAAATCTTAATTCTTAGGATTCACCGACAGACCGGTTGCAAACGAAGAGGAGTTGAGCGGAGACAAAAAGTTTCACAGACACGCCTTTAGGAAAATATAACAAGAAAGTACGAGACGCTTAAGGCTAAATCGCCATTACGGGCTCAAAGATCTCGAGCGTTTTGTAAACTTTAGTATTCTGTGAGCATTGATTTCTAAGCCGCATGCAATAGGCTTTTTAAATCAACGACCAGGTGGAATGAGACATTTTTTATATTCAAGTTATCTCGAGTTCAAATATCAGGATTGTTAAAAATAATTAATAAAATTCTGGAAAGTATTTTCATTGTTTCAGTCTTTGGAATGCTTATTCAACAATAGTTATTTAGGGTTCTTTGTTTTTTATTTTTCTTGCGGTAAGAGTTCCAATTTTTCTTTAACCTTGAAGTATCGTCGTGCGGTCTCACAGACCGCACCATGGTTCTGCTAGGTAAGCTCTTCCCTTCTGGCCTTTTTCTAAGGCACCGTCATCAGTAGCATTAATTTCAGTTGTTTTTTCGCTAAAGTAGGTGGACAATGTGTGGATTTTTAAATCAACGACTGGGTGATTCAAGAGTTTTTTAAGCATTACTAGTCATCTCATTATTAAGAATGAGCATTGCTAAAAATTAATTGTAAAATCGAGGAAAGTATTTCAATGTTTAATTGCCTAATTGATTGAAATTTTTAATTGAACAAATGGTTATTTAAATTTTTCTTTTTTTTTCTTTTTCTCTATGTAGGAGTTCCAACTTTTATTCAACCTTGAAGTATGGTCGTGCGGTATCACAGATCGCACCATGGTCCGATATGTGGTTTTCTCCTCCCACTAGTGTAAATTTATATATTATAGGGCTCATTTTATACCTTGAAAAACTCTAAAAATCTTTTCGTACGTTTCTATTAAACAAATTTTATTAAGAAAAGTTATTATTTATCAAATAAACAATTTTATAATTCCTTAATGAAATATTTCAAATAAAAACATACCATAAAGAATTGTAGAGAATCTTTCAAGAAATAAAATAAGCCCTGAAAAATTATGATTAAATATTAATGGCAATTTTCATATAAAGAGGAAGCAAAAGCCTAAAACCCTAAATAACTATTATTAAATAAACAATTTACACCTGAAATATTTTTTGCAAAGTTCGCCTACGGCTCCTTTTTTAAATTAGTTGCAAACAATAATGGCAATAATCTGTTCGATTTTATCAAATATTTTTAACAATCATTTTTTTTATTTGGGATAACTTCAGTACATCCTCAAGATGAAATTAGGCGCAATTTTCATGTTACGAACTTCACCTGGAAAATCACCATTATTTTTGGATTTATTATTTTATTTTCTAGTTATTGTTTTATTTCGGTGTTTTCCATATTGAGAAGTGACAATGGGTCATCGCTTTCATTCCTTTTTTAACCGACATTGTTCCTAATGCCAGTTTATTTCAGTCGACAAGAAAATAATTTTTTTTCATAAGAAAAAAATTTATTTTTGTCAATTTCAATTCAGTATTAGGTGTATCGACTTAACTTTCCACATTTATCTTAACAATTAACCATAGGATACAAATCACACATTTCATGAGTGAAAAAATGGGTTCTGCAAGTTTTTGGTACTAATTATTATTTTCTAATAGTTTATTTCAGTAGAGAATTGTTTCTTGTAATGAAATATTACTTTATACTAATAGTTTGTTATTAAAATGAATTTTATAAAAAATTTATTATTGTTTATACCTCTTTTATGATAAAGTTAAAAACAAGCTGTTTTTTCTCAATTTCTCAACTTGTTTTCAATTTTTCAATAAGTGCAGGACAATAATCAATTAAAGTTAACAAAATAATCATCGTAGGTATATTATTAATTATAACGATATTCTCTTAGAATAATAGTAGAAGATTGAGATTTTTTCTGAAATTTTTCACTTTTCATCTATAGTGATGTAATAATTAATTTAAGTTAACAAAAATAATAGTGTAAACAATTAATTATTATTTTGAATAAAATTCTCTTTACGTAATTATATAATGTATAGTTTTTTTTTTAATTCTCACTTTATGTTTATTTTTTAATTAGAGTGAGGATGTAATTAATCCAAGTTAACCAACCTTGTTTATTCTTAACGCGAAAGAAGCAACAAAATATAAAATTTAGTTAATCCTACAATTATTTTAATTTAAAAATTCTTTTTTTTAATGATACAAAATATACCAGAAACTTTTAAAACAAAGTCCCTTAATTTTGTACAACTTTTGCAGCCAATAAAAATTTTTGTTTGTATAATTTGCGTTCTTATTGTTTGTTACTATTGTAATTTAATTTTGATGATCAGCAGATGATTTTACTGGGACGAAGATTATTTTTGTAATGAAACTGTTATATTGTTTTATTTTTTTACTTTTTTTTGATCCCCTCAAAAGTAAAAACCATTTTTTTATTATATTTTCATTTTGCATGAAAACAATGTATTCAAGAATGATAAAGATATTACTCATGCAAACGAAACTGATATAAAATGTTTATTTTATTTGAATAGATATTGATTAAATAGAATTGTACAGAATATTCCGAGGAATTCAAAAAGCTACTCATTAGGAATAAATTACAGTTGCAATTTCTAGTCCTTTGTAGTGTTTAGAGTTCAAAACGGTGTTGTAAGCCCATTTTAAGAATATTTAATTTCTTAAAAGTTATAAAGAAATGAAAATTGAAGACAATTTTTCCAAGACCTTTTGTCTTTTTACCTGTCGCTCTTGCAAACAAATTTACTGATACAAATTTAAAAAAGATTATGTTTTCATTAATATTAAATAAAAATGGATAATATAAAATTTATAATTGTTTGTTTGAAGAAACATTTTTTATTATTGTTTTTTTTTTAGAAAGAGATTATAAACATTAATTTTTATTAATAATAATATTTAAAGCCTTCCTAAGCTTATATTAAAACGTAAAAGTTGTGTCTTCGTTATTTCCGAGAAAAAATTATCAACATTTCTAACTCTCGACGCACTTTACTGAAAAGAGAACAAACACTTTCATGTATCACCCATTCATTATTTATATTAATATCTAATATGAACAAATGCTAAATTCATACTTTTATCAACCTAAAAGTACAGTTTTTTTGCAGAAAAATATTACAAAACACGTTTTGCATTACATTTAGTAATCTTAAACCCGTATTTATATATTGCCTTAATTTTTATAAAATTTTTTTATGAACAATAATATTTTAAAAACTATAGGAATTGTAAGCCGTCAAAACATATTTCATAAGGTAGACTCTATTTTCCATAAAATGGAAGCAGACATCCGTAGCGTTTAGTTTAAACCATCTGATAATGTAGTATTTGTTCATGATAAATGTATATGATAAATGTTAATGAAAAATAAAAAAATAAAATAAATACAGGTTCAGTTTAGCCAAATGTAATGCAGAACACGTCTAATAAAAATTTAATGTAAAGATTCCAAGTTTTCAAGTTAAGAACAGGGATAACCTATAAATTTGTTTTTAAAAAAAGTTTATAAAAATGATAAATATGATTAAATACTGAAATAATTTAACTAAATATAACAGGTAACGTGTCCCTTTAAACTTTTCTGTGAAAAATAGTGCTTTTACGTTGAAAAACGGCTATATGTCTGTTTATATTAAAAACATTTATAAAAATAATAAATGATGTAAAATGGTGGTTCAAATTAACTGAAAATTGCGCACTATGTCTCTATTAATACTCTTTTTGCAAAAAAAACGACTTTCATGAATAATAATAGCTAAATTGAGCATTTGTTTATAATAAATCTTTACAAAAATGACAGGTATTGCTCAATGTTAATTCTTGTTCTAAAAAGTTATTTCAGACAAAAGCATGGGGTGTATTTCAGACTATCAAGTAACAAACACTTTCTAGGAGTGAAATGATTTTTTAGCCTTTAATTAGTATTTTTGATCGAGAAATAAGAAATTAAATTTTTGGACCAAAAACCAAATGCGAAACCTTAAAAAATTGTTTAAGCATAAAATAAAATTCATTGAAGTATTCTTTAACTATAAGGAAGAAATTTAGAGAATGACGTTGGCAAAATTCAAAAATAAAAATTTTCAGTGAGCACCCCAGGCACTATACGACGTTACCACCTGCGTAACACGTGATACTTCGGCTCAACGTAGGTGGTATTGCAGATTCTGCACCAAGTCACGCCTTTCTCGTTGTTAAGAATGCATGCTCAGGTGCATCGCCTTTGTAAGACCGTGCCGAGTCAAATTCTGATTGAAGATAATTCGTTTTAATCGATCCATCCAGCCAATTACACCCCCTCCAATCTTTATTTCTGCAGTTCTGAGACCTGAAATGCATTACATCAATAATAATAAGCTATCTCAGGAAAATGTATATTTATGCAAAAGATTTTTCTTAAATATTTTAGATTTCACTTTTGAATTAAGACAATTTTCCAACAAAATTCAAAGATGTATTTTGTAGCTTAAGTTAGATTTAGTAGCACTAAAAAGGACATTGCAAAAGTAATTGCACTACAATAGTATAGTTTGCACCAAGGAAGCAAACTAGTGTTTTTACGGCCGAGTGTGAGCTTGTAAGAAGGAGGTGAACCCGATCTGTAACTGAGTTATTGCAAACATAATGACATTTACAGCTGGTTTAAGGAATTTTTTAAACTAATAATAATAATAATAATTCTCACTTATACGTACATTTTAAAAAACAGTATAATGAAGTATAACTATATCCTGTTACAGTGAATTTTCCAAATGAATTACACTTTTGACTTCGAACAAAGAATATTCTTAAAAAATTATAATCCACATTTGTAACAGAGAATTGTAAAGAACATTAATTCAGGCCTGGGATAAGGAATTTCTAAAAAAAACGATAGTATATTTGGCAAGAAGGAAGCGAACTAATCTTATTACGGACGAGCGTAAGTTTGTAAGAAGAAAGCGAAGCCGATCCGTAGCCGAGTTATTACAAACATAATAAGAATTTTGAGTTAGCTCAATGAATTCTTTAGAAGAATGATAATTTTTAATTATACCTGAATTTAAAATAGCAGCATCACGAAATATAATTCTATCTTAGAACTGCGCATTTTCCAACATAATTACACTTTTGACTTGGAATGGTGAATTTCTTAGACAATGATATTACTAATTTGGAAGAGAGAATTTTCAAAAGCAAAAAAATTTGGACCTGGAATATAGAATTTCTAAAGTAATTCTAAAATGGATGAAGAAATTTTCGATAAGAATTATCATTGTGATTTGGAACAGGGCGTGTTTTGGCAAGAAAACTGTAATTCAGAACTGGAACAAGGAATTTTAAAGACACAGGAATGCCTCACTTAGATTAAAGCAAAAAAAGCATTAATATTGTTACATGTAAAGGTGAATTTTCGCAAAAAATTCTGGTCCTGATTTGGAGCAGGGAATTTGAAAAAACAAAATTATGATTCAGATCTAGAATGAGGAATTTCTCAAAAGCATTATTATTTTTAAATGGATAGAGAAATTTTGGACAAAGTGACCAACTTATTTGGAACAGAAAATTTTCGAAAAGAAATTGTAATTCAGAACTGGAACAAGGAATTTTCTAAAGAATTAAAATGCTTACTCAGAATGTACAGTTTTCCAACAACATTCCTAGTTTTCCTTGGAAAGGTGCATTTTTGCTAAAAAAAAAAAGTATGATCTTTATTGGGAAGATGGAATTTACGAAAATAAGTTTTGATTTAGAACTAGACCAAAGAATTTCTCAAAAGAATTAAAATTCTGGCATAGAGTAAGTAATTTCACAAAAGCATTACAATTTTTACTTCAACTAGCAAATTTTCGAAAAAAATCATGATCCGGATTTGGAACAGGGACCTTTAAATAAAAAATTATAATTCAAATTCGGAACAAGCGTTTGGCCAAAAGAATTATAATTCTAAAATGGACGAAGAAATTTTCGAGAAGAATTTTCATTCCGATTTGGAACAGTAAAGTTAAACAAAAATTATAATTTATAACCGAATCAACGAATTTTACAAAAATCTTAAATTTTACTTGGAATAGTGAACTTTCGCAAAGAATTATAATACTGACATGGAATAGAAAATTTGTAGACAAAAATTATAATTCAAATATGCAACGAGAAATTTTCCAAAACTATTAAAATTTTGACTTCTATCGAGAAAGTTTAAAAAAAAATTGCGAATCTAACTTGGAAAAGGATTTTTTTTAGAAGAGTTATACTTCTGACCTGTAAGAGATAACTTTCGAAAAATTGTGAGTCTAATTTTGGAACAGAGTTTGTTTGAAAATATTTCGAAAAACTGAAATTAAAAAACGATTAATTGAGGGTTTTTTTTACAAATGGAACAATTGTTATAAGCAATAAAGCAATAGATTTTATGAAGAATAAATTATTTTATTAATTGTAGGTGTTAGTTTTGAAAAAGTTTCAGAAAAAATTATTACACTGGTTAGCCTGGATGATTTGGTATTAAGAAATAAGAAGTCTATACGATTTCCTTCTAAAAATATAATTTTTTGAACATTAAGGTTTAAAAAACCTGATTTCTGTGTTTTTGCATTGTCTTTTTTTCTCTGGTGCTTAAATATATTTACAGCATCTGAAGGCCTTTACCTTATTAAAATAAATAAAACAAATCGAAAAAATATGTAACCAAAATAATAAAAACTGAGCCTGCTTCCCAAAAAGTCATCTTCGCATTTTTTCACCTTTTTACTACAAAAAAGTAATTTGAAAAAATACGGAAATTACTGTTTGGAAAACAAGTTATCTTTTTGTTTTTTGGTTACATAGATTTATGAATTTTTGGCATAATATATTTTTCTCCGTTAAAATACCTTAGCTCTTATTCTTCATATCTTTTAAAGTCACATGAATAAGATAATTTTAAAAAACACGAAACTCCATTTTTCTCAAATTTACTTTGTTTACATGTATGAATTATTACAAAAATTAGCACATTTTTTAGATCCATTTTTACTAGTAAATTTTTATAATGCATATTTTACGAGGGTAGTTCAATAAGTCCTTAGAATGAAGTATAAAAACAATTTTTTTTGGGTAAATTTTTTTTTATTTTTCAACATAATCTCCTTGGAGCTCT
>NC_046664.1:60368274-60416057 GCF_010883055.1 Belonocnema kinseyi
TTCATTTTTTATCTCATATGGAGTTAAACCCTTTAATTGAAAATGTTTGATTACCGCTCTGAACTCGTTTTTTTCCATTTTTCTTAACGAACAATTTTTTTTTCAATTGGTTACAAAAACACGTAAACTCAGAAGGTGTGGACTGTGACTGCACCATATATCTAGTCGGGAGTGGTGCTGACTGAAAACAGATGATTTGGAGCGATTCGCGCGCCATCTGTTGGTCATTCTAAGGACTTATTGAACTACCCTCGTAATAACGCAAAAGTCGAAGGCGTTCATCAATGGATATCAAATTATTTATATTGTTTTTCAGGGTCCTAATACACTCCTTTTCTAGATGGTTTTAATATCGATTTCCAAATATTTGTTTTCGCTAATTACCTTAACAAATATACCAAGTTAATTTCTATTTTAATATTTATTCAAAATATTAAAAGCTTCGCAATATTGTCATGTTATCTGGTTCATCTATATTGAGAAAAAATCGAGAAAGATAAATATATTGGGAATAAGAATCGGCAGAAAAGAACAGCAAAAAAAGCAAATTTCCCTAAAATTTCATATTCATTTTTACTGAAACGTAGAATGCAATTTACTAAACGCGAACTTTTTGGATTCATGTTTATATTATTAAAATTATTAATTTTACAACTAAATTTGTTTATATGCTGTTAAACATATAATAAATTAAAAAATCTAAAAGTTTTTGCACCTCCAATATTTTATTTTCAGAATTTCTGAAGAAGAAGCATCATAATCCGTCAAGAAATTGACCCTGTAGAATAATCAATGTTTCATAATTATAGAAATAAAGTTATATCCTGCATACGACTTATTATTAACTGCTTTTTATTTATTTTATTTTAATTTTATTTTTAATTTTTTTCTTGAGAGAGAATTCGATAATAGAGGATTTCTTAAGATATCTCATAAATTAGGTTATTTATAGTTTCAGTAGGGTGTCTGTTCTTGCGTTGTATTTTTTACTGGCAGGGGAAATGACAGAAGTGGAAGTAGAGGAAGCAAGGAGTTTTTAAGGTGTGGAGGAAGTAAAAGAAGGAGAGAAAAGTATAAAAAGTAAGATAATGATGAACAGTGAAAATTAGGAAGTAGGAGAGGGCAACAATTATAGGAAAGTGAGAATAAGCAAGGCTGGGAAGTGAGGGAAAATGTGTGAAGCGAAGTTTTTTGATGAAATGATGGTAATGGGAGGGGCGTGGTGTAGGTAAGTTAGGAGTTGGAGAGTAGAGGAATGATGAGGACCAGAATTAGGAAAAGGACGGAGATTGTCAGCGTAGGTAATTGTAAGTGATTAGCAGAGGGAGGATAGGCAAATCCAGGGTAGCGTAAAGTAGGCGAAGTGAGAAGTGTTGAATTATGGAGAAGTAAATAAAGGTGTAGCAGAAAAAAAGGAAAAAGGCTGGATTGTAAGGAAGCAAGGCTTAGTAGAGGCGACGAAATAAATGGAGGAGAGGCATGGAAGAAAGTGGAATTGGTGGTAGAGGAAGTGAAGAGGTGACAAACAAAAGAGCACAATTCACAAAATGGAGAAAATTGAGTTAGGGTTATCTTTTGGATCTTCCCCATACTTCAGGGGGGATCCCCTGAGGTCCCTCTTAAAATGTATCGGAATGTAACCAGTTCCGGACGAAGTTGCACAGGTGCGGGCGGATTTTTTCCTATACTGAAAAATTATTTACAGTGAACTCACTCGCTTTTGCTTGTCACCTCCTCAAGTATGAAAAGTGAGCTATGGACATTAGGGAAGGGAAAAGGAGGTGTAGTAGGGAAGTAAGAAAGAAGAAAGGGGAAAAATCCAGAAAAGTGAAGGACAAGAAGTGAGGAAGGGTAATGTATGAGAGGAGAGAAAAAGAGTGTAAGTATGTAGAGGTGAACTAGGGGGACAACGGGAACAGGGAATGCTGGGTAGTAGAAGAGTGCAGGGCTGTAGGGGCTGGTGAGTATAGTAAGTTCAAGCAAAAGAAGTGAGATGATGGAAAAGTAGGATAAGGTTGAGGAACAAAGATAGTAAAAAACTGATGATAAGTGTTGATAAGGAAGTGCGTGGAGGGCAAGTATAGAAGTAATGAAAAGTGAGATGAGGGAAAGCAGGGGAATAGAGTAAGGGGGAATAGTAGAATAAGTGAGAGTGATAAGAGCAGAAGAGGGCTAGGCAGGTGAGGGGACGGAAAGTAAGGAAATAATGGGTGGGGGAATTAGGGGGAGGGAAGCAGAAACATCGAGCAAGTTGAGAGAAGACGGTTGTAGGAATAAAAACGGCGAAATAGTAAAGAGGCGAGGAAGAGTAAAATCAGGAAAGTGAGTTGACCGGGAGTGGGGTACGAAAGTAAGAAAAATTGTAGTTAGAAGGAGTAGAAAAAGTAAAGGGTCGAAAGTGAGGAGAGAGAAAAGGGCGAGACGGGATGTATGAGAAGAATAGAAAAGGGTGGTAAGGTTGTTTTGGCGTATGGAAGGAGGGGGCCACGGGAAGTCACGGCAGAGGAAGTGCGATAAGGAAAGAGTAAGGAAAAGACGGGGAAGGCTGGGGTAGTAGTGGGATAGTAGGTAAGGAAGAATGAGTATTTATCAGAAAGTATGGAAGCGGAAAGTTAGGAAAAATGTAGTGCAATGAGGGAATATAAGCAGATGGACAAGAATGGCATGGATTGTAGGGAAGTGAGTATAAGTAGGGTTGGGTAAGTGAGGGGAGGGAAATTACGATTATAAAAGAAGGAGTAGGAGAAGTGATAAGAGGGGTAGCAGAGAGGTGGGGGAGAGGCATCAGGCGAATTCAGGAGTAGTATGAAATTGATGATGTGAAATGGAGGAGAAGTAGAAGAAGTAAGAAGAGGAGAATTCTCGAATAGGAGGAGAAGTAGGCAAAAGGAGGAGCAGTAGGAAAGGGAAAGTATGAATAGGGAGTTCGAAACGGCTCCATTAAGATCCTAGTAGACTAAAAAATTCTTTTTTTTTTGTAATGTATTAATTTGTTAGTGCTAGGCAACGACACACATGCATGGATATATTCAATTAATACTAAATAAATAATTTCAGGTAGAAATCGAATCAATTTCAAGAGGAAATATTGAATACACATATATTTTTGTCTTTACAGACTCAACAGTTATCACTTGGACTCCTGCTGGGTAAGGATGAATCCCCAGTACACGCACATTACTCGCTGTGCACGATCGAGGAGGCATACAGCAAGTCAAGACGGCAAAGTTCTGAACGTCCTGCATATAAAGGCCTGTCACGCATGCATCCCTCGTCTTATTTATCGTCCCTTTTCAATATGGTCGGCCGTAGTTTCGCACCATGGACCAAAAGTTATGTCGCCGCTGTTCAAGGATCAAGGGGTCAGCCTTCTATACACGAGTCCACACTCTCCTTGCTCGATTTTATTCACAACACCAAGAAAAGAGATGCGTCCGATCGATCTCATAAACTCGATAATACCCTGAGAAATTTGCGAATCAACGTCATCCTCGAGGAACTCCCCGATCGATGAATATTTACGATCCCTCCTTTCTTTTTTATTTGCCTTCAAATCCAGGGGGTGTAGACTTGTAAAGTCAAGTGTTGGATATGATCGCTTTAAAGTTCTTGGCTTCTTCCTTCTCACCCCGATCATTTACATCGCCTACCTCTGAAGACATTATTTATCGCTTGTTTGCTGGGAAAAATAACATTTATTTTGCGTCCCTATAATCAGAGGTGCTAACGAATGTGGGAAAGAGATAAAATATTATAATTTTTAGGTAGTTGAAACTATAAAGATACTTTTGTAACTGAATTATCAGTTCGTGATATATAATCTTTTAATTTAACGACATATGCATGCTATCCGATTTAAAAAAATATGTTCCTTTTTTAAGATTCTTTTTTTAAAATAGAATTTATATCTATTTATAAACCTTTGTGTTCTCAATTTGTAGAGCTAATTTCATGAAAAATTGTATCTATTTCTGTGATAATGTGTTTTATATCATTTACCCATTAGATCAATGATATAAGTTCGTTTCTCCACTTTCTTTGTCTTCTCTGAAATATTTCACTATTCTTTTAATTTCTTATTTATTTATATTTTATGTAGATGAAAAAGTGATGGAATGGAAGAGGAAAGTGTAGAAAAAGTAGATGATGAACTTGAATGTGAATCAATGGTAAATATAGAACAGAAACTGCAAAAGGATAAAACACACACGAACAAAAACATAAAGATAGAGTAGAATATATGAAACTTTATATAACTTTATAAAATGTTAAAAAATAAAGACTGTAGTTAATAAATAAGTGTGTCAATAATCAAATAAAAAATAAAACAATAAAAATAAGCAAAATATAAAATAATCGCAATCATTGTTTGCCTTTTCATTACTCAAAGTTACCTTTTCTCCATATTTCAACAAAAATATTAATTAATTGTATAAATAATCCCTTTTAAGAAAAAAATGTAAGAAAATGTTTTTTGAGTTGAATTACTTTTTTCTGTTTATTACTCATGCACGTTGAAACTAGAACATTGAACGAAAAAGGTCAATATTAACATGTGGCCTAAAGCACTTAAAGTTTCTCATGCAATTAACATGGGGAAAAGTACCATTTTTTTATTTCTTTGGAATCCTTTGGCTTCTCACAATTATGATCTTTAGACTATGTTCAAAAAATGTATCTAAAAGAAATTTATTTTTTAATTTAAAAAATGGCGGACCTCTAAATTTAGACAAAAATTACAATTTTCACAATTAATAACAAAATATCGTCAAATTCTTACAAGAGGAAGATTTATTTATTAGAAAGCACGTGATGACAATTAAAACTCAAAATTTAATTCATGCAACTCACAATCTTGAAAAAATCAAAATGGCCACTTATGAAATACTCAAAAACTCGTATTTTCTACGTTTGTCGTCCAAAAATCTTGAAAATTTTGAAGAAAAATCAATTGCCTCATTACAATTTTTTAAAAAGTTACATACTTTTTCCAAATTAAAAAATAAAATATGACAGACAAAAATCAACATTTCTGACTGATCGGTGAAAAATTTTCAAATTTCACAAAAAAAATGTGGGTGAAAATCTTAAATTTTTGAAAATTTATAGTTTTAATTGTCATCGCGTGCTTTTTAATGAATAATTCAGCTTCTTGTAAAAATTTGGCGAGGTTTTGTTCATAATTATGAAAATTGTAATTTTGGTTCAAATGTAGGGATCCACCATTTTAATTGAGGGGTCCCCATATTAATTGCATGAAAAAACTGAGTGCTTTGGTCCACGTGATAGTATTAACCGATTTCGTTAAAATTTGGTGGAGATCATTTTTTTGTCCATTCCAATAAAAAAGGGGAAGGAACAAGAAATAATCCAAAATAGAAAAATAAGGACCCCCCTAACGCTCACAATATGTTAAAGTTTTTCATAGGAATTTGGTAATTGGTTAGTGTTTTAAAAAAAGTACGAGCTTTAACATTTTCATATTGTGTTAAGTGTTTTCTATCAGAAATTTAAATTTTCTTTAAAACATCGTTCGATTTCAAAGTTGATTTATTATTTGTGAAGAATTATAGGTTGCGCTGGGGTTTTGCATGAACAATTTGTATTTTAAAATAAAATTCACTATACTTTAAACAAGATATGCAACATTTTTCTTAAATTTTCGATTATTTTAGTTTTTTGTTTATAAATTGGTAAATAAAAAAGATATGTATTCTATAATTTTCAAGATTGATATCTTCTCAACTATTTAAGGTTATGTTAACGTTTTTTTTGCAGCAAGTTGGTTATTTTTAACAAAAATCAATACATTCCAAGAAATTAGTGCAGGTAGGAATTATTTTTTGTTATGTTATGTTAGTGTTTTTTTGAACAAAATTGCAAGAAATGAATTTATGATTATAATAAGAAGCAATTAGAGCAAATAGTAAAATAAAATTTCATAGTAAAAAAAAAATAAAGTATGTGAAGGTGGTAGAGGAAGAGTTGAAAAATTATTAAATAGAAATTTAAGTAGAAAAGAAGTATAAGGATGGAAAGGAAAGGAGGATAGTAGGTAAAGAATTTAACTCACAGCAATAAAGGAACGGATTTAAAGGTAGTAGAGGGAGAATAAAGAAATCAAGAAATAGAAATTCAAATAAAGATACTAAAATTATATGTGAATGGTCATACAAGGGTGAGAATAATTGTTATCAGGAGTAAAGAAGTAGTATAAATGAAATTGAGTATATTATTTGTAGGGCTTGTCCGAAATGGAGGAGAGGCACTTACGAGGATTTCCACTCCAAACATATTTTTAGAAATTAAATCAAAAACGTCTGATCTTAGGTGGCATTGTTTTGTGGAGAGTTATAGAGGTTGTTTAGGTGAGGGATTTCCTATTTACGCGCACCGTCATGAATTACCATCGAAGAACTGGAATTGGCCGAAGTATTGTGCGTGGGGATAAGTTGCGGTTTCATTTTCAACCATACACGGTTATTCGTTTGGGCTGTCTGAACAAAGTAGGCTCGTAACAAACCCTCGATCGGACTCGGTGCTAACGACTTTTAGATCATTAGTTACCGAAAGTACCAATACAATTATCGATCCTAGAAATTTATTCCCTTAATCTCGGACCGAGACTCGGCAAGATTGCCCACCAAGAGCAATTCCGAAAAAAGCTATTCCGCGCCAACAAGGCTCGTTTTACTCACAATTTTTCGACAACTTTAATTAGCTGGAGAAACTGATCAAAAAAATATATAAACTGCTTTGATAAAACCATCCATTTACTCTCCTAATCTAAATTATAGCTATAAGTGAAAAACTAATGCTAAAAATACAATTTCATTTTCCCGATGTTTTTTTTTCCCCACCTAGTTAATAATACTTTAAAAAAATAATAGCATCTAAAGATAACATTTAATGTATAAAATTACTTACAAAGAATTGCAGATGGTCTATGGTTATTATTTAATTAATGTAATTGGCTTTCAGTAATCTGTAACTTTTAGTTAAATACATGCGTTTATCTCAACAGAAATTAGGAGCAAAGAAATAAATTTTCAAGTTATTTTGAAATTTTATATTTCATTAGATGTCCTTAAAAAATATTCTGCAATTCGGAATCTCAAATGTCTTCCATTTTCTGTTTTTGATCTAATTCTGAACTTTTTTTGCTATAATTCAATACTGAAAAATTACAATTGAAAAATTCCGTATAAAAACAAAAAAATTACAATATATTTACTTTTTTAGATTGAAATTTTTATAAGTTTAAATAATTAATTTTGCAAAGTAAAAAACAATCCAATTTTTTATGATTTACAGTTTAATGTTTTATGATTTTAAACACTTCGAACTGAAAACTCTTTTACTTTTACATTTCTAAAATTTTAAATTTAAAGTTATATTATTTTAAAGGATTACAAGTGAAAACTCTTTATTTGAAGATATCAAATTACACATATGAATAAAAATACTTAAATTTTAATGATTTCAAAGATCACAAGTCAAGTGTTTGGTTCTTGATTTTCAAAATTAAAACTCTTAGATTTTTCAAAATTTATTATTAAAAGTTGTAAAATTTTCAAAAGTTACAATAGAAAGCTCTTTAATTTAGAATAAAATAGGATTACAAATTATTCAAATATCATGATTCATAATTTAAAGGTATGTAATTTTAAATAATTCTTTTTTTTTTCGTAGTTCAATTTTGAAGATGATTTTGAAGATGATCAGTTTTTAATTTTCAATTGTATAACTTAAATCTTGCATTATTTTCAATTACGAATTTTTAAAATCAAAAACTCTTTATTTCAAAAGATTAACAGAATTAAAAGTTCAACAATTTCGAAGACTTCAAATTGAGCATTCTTGAATATCGAAAATAGATAATATCAAATTATTTACTTTTCAAGGTTTATATATTTTAAAAATATGTAATTTAGGACGTTTGTTTTTAGCAGCTAATTTTTATTCTAGTTTTTTATTATTTATAAATTAACTGCAAATTTCCGAAAATTTGTGTAAAGTTGTATTTTTTTTATTTTGAATTTTGAAAATAAAAAACTGTTTAATTTAAAAAATAACAATTGAAACTTCTACAACTTTCGAGAGCAACAATTAAAAACTCTTTAATTTTTAATTGTAAAACGTAAAATAATTTTTTTAATTCACATTCACGTTAGTTAAAAACTCTTCAATATAAAATATCAGTGGGAATTTCTGTAATTTTTAAAAGATGCAACTTACAATTGAAAATTCTGGAATTTTGAAAATAAATAATAGCAAATTATTTAATTGTCAACATTTTCATTGCAAAAGTATGTTATTTAGAACACTTTTTAAAATAGTTCAGTTATTATAGTTTTCGGTGCTTTATAAATTTACCCGAGATTTCTAAAATATTCCATAATAATCGCAAATTTCATAAAGTTCCTCAATTTCGCCAATTTATATTAGAATAATAAAATAAGGTAAAATTCAAATTAAAAGACCTCCAATTTAAAATAGTATCATTTGAAATTCCTCCAATTTAGAAGAATTACAATTTAAACATTTTCAATTTTGAAAAAAGAGAATAGCAAATTATTCATTTTTCAAAATTCATATTTTAAAGTTATGTTATTTAGAACATATTTTTAAAATGGTTCAGTTATTTCAGTTCTGGGTCATTTATAAATTTACCAGAAAGTTTCCACAGCTATCTTAAATTTAAGAAAATTCCACAATTTCGTCAATTCATGTAAATTTTTAAAAATTTCCAAAGGGAATAGTAAGGAAAAGTGGAAAAAGTATAGCATAGTGCAGTCTAGTGCAGTTAGGTACAGTACAGTAAAACATATTACAGTATATTACAGTATAGTTTGTTACAGTACAGTATAGTACAGTATAGTGTAGTAAAAACTAGGGTAAGGTAAATTAACGTAAGGTAAGTACAGTTAAGTATGTATAGAACAGTACAGGAAATCACAGTACAGTATAGTAATGAATAATATAATTAGAATAATAGCATATTTTGTAACTGGGCAGCAAAGTTGAACTTTATACGAGGATGCAGAACTTCGTCCGAGCCGAAGGCGAGGTCGGTAAAACAGCATCCTAGCATAAAACAACTTTACTGCTGTGGTGCATACGAAACGTTATCTAAAATAACCAGAATAAGAGCTCTTTTTCTGGAAAACAACGCTTGATTTTACTGTATATGCACGCGCGTGGGCTGACGTTAGAAGTCAAAAATCCACTTCGTAGTTACACTTGGGTTTAAAATGAACTCTTCTCCCTCTTTTCTTTCACTTTTCTTTCCCCAGTGGGCACAACATTTGGCAACGTCTTTACGACGTCGTTACATCTTCACGACAACTTTACGACATCCTATGTCCATGTCGTATTTTGAGTAACCCGTTTCTCAACTCTCCCTTGTGAATCTCTAGTTAAAAATAAAAGTAGTTAAAACTACTCGATTTTGTAAGACATGTAGTTATAAAATATCCCCCCCCCCCTCCATAAATTTTGCGCTTTAGTAAGTATATAAATTTATGAACATAAATAGAATACTTAAATTTCCATCAATATTCTAAATATAAAATCTTACCTAGACTAAAAAGTAATGATTTTCTATTGAAATTTAATATTTTAGAGAAATGTTAATTTTAAAACTGATATCACAAAGGCACCGAAACGACATGGACATAGGATGTCGTAAAGTTTTCGTATAGATTCCGTAACGATAGCGTAAAGACGTCGCCCAATTTTGTGCCCACTGGGTCACTTCTTCCTCCACGTTGTCACTTCACAGAAAAAACTGAAGTTAAATTCTGTTGCATGTAAAATTTTCGGCAGATAAAGATTACATGCTATTTGGCGAAAGTTTATCCTAAGGCGGAATAACAGCTGTCGTCTGCTATGTCGTTAGCAGAAGTGGAAAATCTGCAACATATAAGCGAAATCGAGCTATAAATTAGGACCCCGGGCTCAAAACAACTTTTCTCTTACCTAATTGTTATTTTAAACATGATTAGATATGTCGTGGATGAATGTAAATGTACTTTTCGTGAATGCAAATGCTGAACCGGACAGAATAAAATCATCGTCTCCATCTTTAAAGTTTACGTGATGGCTTATGTAGTTCAAGGATGCCAATGTTGGCACCCTGTGCTACTACCACGGAGTAATAGTAAGGAGACCCATCATGCTGTACAAAGCGTCTCGAGTTTTGACTGCGGTAACTGTACATTTATTGCCAGACACAGGCGCTTAAACCCAATGCTCCAAGAAAGGGAACATACGCACTATGATTTGTTATCTCCTTTTCTCCCGCAAGAAATGTGCGAGTGAGTGCTGTGTTGAATGACAACTAAAGACTGAGGTTATGTTTATGTAAATATTGTCAATTGAGTTTGTCAATATACGTGCTTATATATTTCTGTGTTTTTGTACAGAATTAAGTTGACAAATTATGACCTGCAAAGTATGGGTAAGTAATACAGATTTAAATGTAATCATTAAATGATAAAAAATGTGCAGATTGAATAATGTGACAGTGTAATATTAGGTAATACGTTATTGTGGTTGTCAAGCACTGGCACTCACTCGCATACTTCTCGCAGGAGAAAAGGAGATAGCAAATCACATTACGCATGTCCCCTTCCTTATGAGCATTGTGTTTGAACGCAATAAATGTACAGTTGCCGCAATCAGAACATATGTACGGAGATCGGCCTCATTATTACTCCGTGGCTACTACGCTTGCGTTAGGGCTGAGCGCTGGTTGTCCACACTTGACGCGCGATTCAAAATTACATTTAAAAACAATTCTTGTAATTTAAATAAATAATTATTTAGATATGCACAGGAATGTATGCAAATTCTGCAACTTTTAATTCCAGACAATAACAAAATTTATAACACATATATTATATAAATAACAGTTTAATTTTATTTGATAATATATAGAGGTTAATTGCAGAATATAATAGTGATAATATTTGAATTATTCTAAAAAAAAGTTAGCTCAGAATATTGTTCTTTTCGATTGAGACGTGGCAAAACGACGCTTAAAGTAAAAAAAAAGAAAAGAAACATAACTACAATGGAATCGTGACAATTTATGTATATACAGGTTATATAATTATATGAATTCCCAGAAAAATACATACAAAATATTCAAAACTTATAAATAATTATCTTCAATCACTTTTCCAACAAATTGTTCTTGTAATTAAATGTTTTGTGAAATATAAGTTTTGTTTTCAATGAAAATAAACTGTATATATACTATTAAGCCATTTCCCTTTCGAGGTAGGCGTGCCTCACTCAGTGGGGAAAAGTAGTAGTGTGTGAAAGGGATAGAGAGTTTTCAGATTAATCCAGAATTCTCGTGCTATTTATGTAAATAACGCGTTCGTTTCGCAACACTGCCCCGACCCAGGTTGCTGATAAATCTCTATAGCAATCACTCCAAGTAAAGATGCTCACAAAGTCGTTATGTAAGGTTCCCCACTTGGGTCCATTAGTATCCAAGGTCTTTTGTTTCAGGCGTCATTCACTCTACTGACACCCTTTTTATTAACTATTTGCGGCCATACTTTCCTGTCCTAGCATCCTTCTCTAGCTTCTTTTATGTCCATGCATTTTTTCATGCAGGCTCTCGTGTTTCTGTGACTTCTTATGTCTCTTCTAACTAGGGTTTCATTCACACATTCTAACCATTCTTTCCGCGGTCTACCTCTGGGTACGCTGCCATTTACTTTACTCTCAACATGCCTGAACCATCTTAACCGATTACTTTCCCATGTGTCTACTAGCGTCTCCCCTGCACCACATTCTTTTAGAATTATCTCGTTACTTACTTTGTCCATCAGAGTTTTCCCGCATATTATGCGCATGAATCTTATGTCAATTACGTTAATTTTACTCTTATCTTTTTCTTGATAATTCCATGTCTCGCTACCTTATAGTACAATCGGTACAAATATAGAATTATGTATTGCCATTTCCGCTTTATTTTAAATATTTTTACTTCTGATAAGGGGGCCTGCTCTACCAATAACCTTCTTATCTTCGTTTATGCGTCTATCTAATTCCTCATATATCTTTCCGTCCCTAGTAAATAGCTACCAAGGTATACGAACATATCATATTGTTCAATTCTCTCATCATTTAATAAAATATTGCATAGTGTCTTCTCACTCTTTCCTTCGAACACCATAGTTTTTTTTATTTGCATTAATTTTGAGGCCCATGCTCTTCATGCTTGCATCTAGTTTATTTAACATTCTTTGTAAGTCTTCGATTGACCTTATCATTTGTGAACGCTAACCCACGTACCCTTACTATTTCGAGATCCACACCCTTTTTGTCGAAAACAGCCATTCTTAAACCCTTTTCCATAAATAATATGAATAACCATGAAGACATAACGCATCCTTACCTAACTCCTTGAATAATATCGAAACAGTCACTCAATTTCCCATTCACTCTTACACTCGCTTTACTACCTGCATATATTGTTTTTATAGCTTGTAGGAGCCATCCATTGACTCCATACTCTTTCAGGACTTCCCAAAGTTTACTTCTATCTACCTTGTCAAAAGCTTTTTTTAGTTCAACAAATACACAGAAAACTTTTTTTCCTACTCACAAACTTTTTTCTGTTATTTGCCTTAAGCTAAATATTTGATCCGTACATGACCTTCCTGGCATAAACCCTCTTTCGACTTCCCAAATCTTTGTTTCTGTTATTTTCATTACCCTACGAATAAGTATTTTTGAATATATTTTACTTACGGTGCTTAATAAGCTAATCCCTCTGTAATTATTGCACTCGCTTTTATCTCCCTTTCTCTTGTATATTGGTACTATAATCGCTTCTTTCCAATCGTCTGGGACGTCTCCCATCTCGAAACATAAATTTATCAATTCGCACAGTCTATGTGGTATGCCCTCGCCACCGTGTTTAAGCATTTCAGAGTTAATACCGTCTAACCCGGCAGCCTTACCGTTTTTGAAGTTCTTAATTATATCCCTAACCTCAGTGACACAGACTTTCTCAATTGAGTTTTCTATCGCATCGTGTTCAACATCGCAGTTGTGTTATCCTATAGCTTCATCTCCGAATTGTCTCTTAAAATAGTCTCTGAAAGCCTCTAGTATTCCGTCTGCATCATATACCATTTCTCCCCTACTATTTCTCATGTTGACAACTTCTGTACTTTTGTTCCCTTTCATTTTTTTATAAAGCAGTTTCTTGCTTCCTTCAAAGTCGTTTTGTATTTTAATCTCTTCTTCTGCTGTAATTGTATTTTTACGTTCCTTAAATAATCGTTCGAGTATCTTGTTTTCATGTCTATAATCATTTCTACGCCTATTTCTTTCCTCATTGCTGAGAACTGCGATGTTCAAACTTGCCTTGTACGCTTCTCTCTTTGCTTTTTGGGCAGCCTGAATTTCATTATTCCACCACGCATCACCAGACATTCTTCCTACAACTGCGGTACCACACACTTCGATACTGTTATTTATATAATATATTTGTTATAATTTTTTTCCGTGAAATCAAAAGTTACACAATTTGTATATATTCTTGCGGATAATTTAATAATTATTTACCTAAATTACAAGAATTGCTTTTTAAAGTAATTTTGAATCGCGTGCCAAGTGCGGCCAACCAGCGCGCAGCACTAACGCAAGCGCAGTAGCACATGGTGCCAATATTGGCATCATTGATGCAGTTTATGAGATTACCAACGATCTTGAAAGATTTTGTCGTGATACACTAGCCGTCCAACAAGACGACCTCCGTCAAGACGACCCGCTCAACATAACGACGGGCGAACGCTCAACGAAACAACGGCGGAGGCCGTACCTCTGTCCCCTCCACTTTCTTCTCTGTAATACACACGACCTAATGTTTCATTTAACACATAAGTTCGCTCTACAGTCTACACCGCACACGCTCTCAGCGCAGAATAGTGGGGACCACTCACGCTGCTGTCTAGCCGGACGGTGAAAGTCCCGCGTTCGTCGTCTTATTGGACGGCTAGTGTATTTTCTAATTGCAGCAGTGGGACTCCGGTGCTGCTTTGAAGTCGAAAATCGAACGAACCTCTCTTTCTATCTCCACACATTAGATAAAGAGCTCAGTTGGATTATCGACTTTCGATACGGTATCTGAGTCCCACTGCAGGTTAGGAACAAAACGGAAAATAGGAATCGAATTAATTTGAAAATTGAAACAGTTAAAACTAGAGATCCTATAGTCAGAGTTGAGACACGCGCTCCCCTCCTATAGTTGCCGCTATACCGGTACTTTGATATTTGCGCGGGGCGCGAAAAGTTTGAACAGTTTTATTTTTTCTTAATTCTTTTATTTATGAAAATTTTGAAGTATGTGTTTCAAAGTGAATATTATTTTCCGCCAACCTTAATAACTAACTTTCTGAATAATGAATAATGAACATAAATAGAATACTTAAATTTCCATCAATATTCTAAATATAAAATCTTACCTAGACTAAAAAGTAATGATTTTCTATTGAAATTTAATATTTTAGAGAAATGTTAATTTTAAAACTGAAAACTTCTGAGTTGAAAAAGTGATTATTCTCAATTTTCGAAAAATAAATAAAATAAATGTTGCCCTGATTTCTCTGTTCGAGAAGTAACTTGTTAAATAATATAAATTTAAAGCATGCAATAAAGTTCACAAGAATTATAGTTTTTGACAAATCATCTTTTAGCTACAAAATTTTGGTCCGTAGAGTCTTTTATGTCAAACTGCAATACCGACGGATTTCGATAGTTTTAATATGCAAATTCCTAGCCCCATGCCAATCAAAACTGGGATGACTCTATTGTTTAGCAGAAGAATAAATTTGAAGAGATTTAGCGTCTAATAAGGAAAAATAAATCATGAAATAGTGTGAAGGTTGAACAATATATGCAATTGTTGTTCTTGTTAATTTTCAACTTAAATAGACTTTATATACATATTATTGCTGAATCAATACATAACCCCAAAAAGATATTTTTATTTCTATTAAATTCAATTAATTATCTGTAAACCATACAGAATTTGTTAAACATAATCAATAATGTTTATAATGCTAGCACAATAAAAAACACTAACAATATTTAAATGCTTACAATTTATTTTATAATATTTTTTTAATTTCCCGCTATTTAAAATGTCTTTAATCTAATTTATTTTCAAACTAGTATACTATTTGAGCCTTCATTTTTTCTCATTCGATGCTGAAACTATTTTAAGTTTATTCTTCCGACAGAAAAAACAAACAAAGCATAGTAGAAGTACCGAAAAATATAACTTTTCTGATTTTCACACTGCATTTCGTAGCAAGACGACCCTGTAAACAAACAGCGCCTTCATTTCGCCTTGTGGCCAGCGATCAACTCTCATCCTCTTTCTCCTCTACAGACGGACTGAAATCGCTATCTCACAACTTGTAAACTATGGTTAAGATACTCTGATAATATTGAATATGGCGACATTTCGACTGGATGTCAAATGCTTTATTTTCAATCACGAAAAATATATGTTCATCCGCCCGAGATAAGTGCAATCATTTTTTTAATGAAATAGTAATAATTACAATGTTCAAAAACATGTCTTGTCCTAATTTCCAGACTGATTTCATTAATAATTTTCTGTTTTTCGCACTGCTATCAAGTACATAGTAGACGACGCTTTTTCACTGAAAAATTATTCTAAAACATGTTGAAAGGACGAAATTATCTCAGTTTTATGTAAAATTTATTCGACAAGGTTAATTTTTGTTGCGTTCCTCTCGTCACGGTACAATAAAGTGCTATTTTACTGCCGTTCTGCGGGCAGATAAATTGGGCTTGTTCTGCTTATTTCAGATAAATTATATTATGCCATAGGAAGTGCTGGTAGCAAGTAATAACAATAATAATAATAATAATAATTACTGGGGAAATTCACACGTCTCCCTCTAGGTACATACACTATCGCAAATTCATGCAATGACTTAGAAATATTGTTAAGAGAAATTCTGTTTGGGAAATAAACTCTAGAATTTATAATGCTAACAACTCTATCGGAGTGTCAGTTTCATGGATGTGAATCATAGACATACGAGATCTAATGTAGGAAGCTCACTGTGCCAGACAGATTTGATACATAGGCAGATAAGTAGCGTTGAGTTCTCGCTTCATTTATCAAGGAACTAGCCCACCTGTCGTCACTCCTTGGCATGTTCGGTCCTCCGCAGCCGGATCCGATGCAGTCTCAACTGAGAGGAGGGTCTCTTCTTGCAGACGCGTGCATCGTACATTAGATGCGTGTAAACGCATCTCATTGTCAAAATGAAATACGAACGTAGACGATATACGAGCTGCCTGCACATTCTGTCGACTCGACTGGCTCCACCGATAACAAACATCAACTCGATTTACTTCGGCACTTATAGTGGCCTCCAGAGGTATAAACATACCTATGTTATGAAACTAGAGATTAAAAATATGCGCGCGATTTTCGTGATTCAGCTCCAACTCCATGCAAATTCTAGGAAAATAGTGGCAAAAATTAGAAATCTACAAGAAATTGACTTTTAAATCTCACCTCTAAAGTGAGTTTAATAACGTGAATTCTCATCAAAATTGTAGAAGCGGTACAAGACAAAAACGGTTGATCAAGCGCACAGTGGCACAAAGAAGATTGATGTGACCAAATTGATTTTCAAATTAGAATTTTTACCCGATTTGATTTTTTTTCAATCAAAGGAAAGAAAAATGCGCTAGAAAAAGAATTAACATTAGACCACCGTCTTTTTATAAACTATTTACCTTTGTTTCAAAATACTTTTGGTGCGGGATCAAAGTATCCAAGAACATTGTCCAGTAGTATTTTCAAAGTTTAAAAATTAATTACATTTATTAATAAACAAATATGTGTTTGAAAATTGTTTCATAGAGATTAGATGTGCTTGCTCATTTTGTTCTCACCAAAATTAAAAGATTATTAAGAAAAACGAGATCATGTAGAATTACTATTATCATTAGCAATATCGAAAGCAATCATCCTTCCTTTATCCTTCCGTAAACCAAATATTCATTTTTCGTTTCTGGGAAAAACTTATAGTTATTTAAATATGAAATTCTATATCACATTTAGTTTTTTTTAGTTTTTTATTGTTTATAAAAAATATAATGAACCAATGTTTCGTTTACACTTCATGTGTTTAAATATGATTCGATAAAATACGAAGTGTTCAGTGGACATGAAGTCATATTTATGTCTTCTCCTTTAGCTGAACATAAAGAGTTTTTGCTCATTTATTACTAGTAACGTGTTTTCTCGGCATTTTTAGTTATATCAATGTTTTCTCGTTCAGCTTCACATGCAATGTTTTTAGGCATTAGCTGATATTTATTTTATTTCTCATTCAACTTCACAAACAAAGTATTTCGTCAAAACAGGGTGATATTCACTTTTTTCTTACTCAGCGTCGCTCGTACTCTTTTTAGGTTCTAAATGTTTTTCATTTGTTTTCTGATAAAGCTTCACACGTAAAGTTTTGTCGCTTAAGTGGTATTCTCTTATGTTCTGGGTTATCTATACATGTAAGTGTTTTGGAGGCATTTTCGCATTATATTCACATATTTTCTGTTTCAGCTTCATACGTAAAGAAATTCTAGAATTAGGTAATATTTTTATTTGTTTTAATGCTCAGCTTCACACGTGATGTATTTTATTAGGCATAGGGTTCACATTCAGCTTCACAAGCAAAGTATTTTGTCGCCATAAAGTAATATTAATTTGTTATTATTTTCAGCTTCGCACGTACGATTTTTAGGCTCGAGATGTTATTGATTTATTTTTTCATTCAGCTTTACATAATAAGCGTTTTATTGGCATAGGGTGATATTTTTTTTAATCAGCTTAACACATAACATTTTTAGGCTCGTGTTTATATGCATTTGTTTTCTCATTCAACTTTACACATGAAGTGTTTTGTTGGCATTTTGTGTAGTATTCACTAGTTTTCTGGTTCAGCTTCACATGTAACGTGTTTGTCGGCATAGAGTTCACACTCAGCTTCACAAGAAAAGTGTTTTATCGAAATAGAGTGATATTTACTTGTTTTCTTGGTCAGCTTACACGTAATTTTTTAAGACTCAGGATATTACTAATTTTTTATCTCATGAAGCTTCACACGTAATGATTTTTTGCCTTCTAAGTGATATTTTCTTATTTTCTGGTTCAGCTTTACTTGTGAAGTGTTTTGTCGGCATTTTGGATAATATTCACTTATATTCTGGTTCAGCTTCACACGTAACGTATATTCATAATTGGGTAAAATTTTTCTTTGGGTTATGGCTCAGCTTCACAAGTATGGTGTTGTATCAGCTTAGAGTGATATTAAAATGTTTTACTTGCTCACCATCGCAAGTAGTATTTGTTGGTTCAGAATTATATTAATTTGTTTTCTCATTCAGCTTTACACTTGAAGTGTTTTGTCGGTATTTTGGGTAATGGTAACTTATTTTATGGTTCAGCTTCACACTTACTGTTTACAGGACCACGTTGAAATACATTTCTTTTCTCATTCCAATTTATACGTAAAGTGTTTTTTTTTGCAATTTCGGATGACATTCACTTATTTTCTGGTTGAGCATCATACGTGAAGCATTGTTATTATTGCATTATATTTTAGTTTGTTTTCTAGCTCAGCTTCACAAGTGAAGTGTTTTGTAGACATAGGGTTCATACTCAGCGTCACAAGTAAAGTATTTTACTGCCACAGTGTATAATTCACTTGTATCCTTGCTCAGCTTCACACGTACTATCGTTAGGTTTCGGCTGTTATTAATTTTGTTCTCATCCAGACTCACACTTTAAGTGTTCTATTGGCATAGTGTGATATGGAAGTGCTTTCTTACTCAGTTTTACAAATACTATTTTTAGGCTCTTATTGATATGAATTTTTTTGTCATTTAACTTTACAGGTGAAGTGTTTTTTGGCATTTTGCAGGATATTCGCTTATTTTATGTTTGAGCTTTACACGTAAGGTGCTTTCATTGTTACTTAATATTATTTTTAGCTCAGATTTACACGTAAGGTTTTTGACTGACATAAGATTCAAATATAGCTACACAAATAAATTGCTTTTTCGACATAGAATGTTATTCATTTACTTTCCTGCTCAGCTTCACATATTCTGTTTTTAGGTTCTATGTGATGTTTATTTTTTTAAATTTAATTATAATTAGTTTTCATCAGTTAATGTATTAGATACAAATTTAATAACTGAAATTTCCACAAAATTTTTAATGTAGGATATTATGAAGAAAATTATTCTTCCTTCTTTATAATGACATATTCTAGGCTCTAAGGACGTTCTCACTGTTGCGTGATAAAAGACACTGCTACACTCCAAGTCAGATATCGTTATCTGAATTACAAATTATTTGATGCAACTAGATGGCGGATAACTTCTTTTTCTCTAATCATGTACAAGATATAATATGAGACAACTTTTATGTCCATTCTTGACAAATATACGTTCTATTCAACTACCTGTTGAATCTATTAGAAATATTTTGGATTCAAGCATATTTCGCATTTATAACTTACTGTTAACCTCAGATTTATGTTACTTTTGGTTATACAACTAAACAAAAAAGACATGCGCAAGATTAATATTTTTTAGACATTACGGAATTTTTTAAATAAAATAAAATATTTTTTCTTGCATAGCTATTATCCAAAATACTAGAAAATAAAGGGGAAAATATTTGCTAATTAATGGAAACAGATATCTTGACTTCAGATTTAATAATAATAATAACACGCGGACAAAAACCTTAACATAACCTAAAGTTGTTTAAAGTTGTAACTTTAATTTTGGATTTCAATTTTTTTTTAAATAACTTACTCTTTTAAATCCATTTTTGAAGCCGATTCATCCTGAAAACCTTAAGATTACCTTAATATGTTTAAAAATTGTAAATCTTGAGTAAAGTCTGACTGCTAGCTAAACTTATAATTGCACAACAAAAATTTATCTAATGGAAATCATACGACTCTTTACGAAAAGTACACTGATATGACAAAAAACTGTTTAGGATTTTCAATCTTCTTAGAAAATCAATTTTTTTTATTCAAAATAATCGAATTTTGTAAAAAAATATTAACGGAACCTTCAGTTTTTCAAAAAAAATAATCTTCTTGGAAATATCAAGATTTTTTTGTCAAAATACCGATTTCCTATCTACAACACTAACATAACCTAAAATGGTTTATTTGGGAGTGCTCTTTATGACATAATTTAAAAAATTTCGATTTTCGGCAATAACACTAACATAATTCAAAAATATTAGTAAACTCTCAATTTTGTTTAAATGATAATAATTTTTGTATGAAAATACCGATTTTTGATGTAAATCATAAACATAATCAAAAATGGTTAAAAAATTATAAATTTCTTCAAAGTAGAATGATTTTTGTTTCAAAATAGCAATAATTTAAGATGAAAAGTATTAACAAAACATAACCGATAATTGGTTAAAAATGTTAATCCTCTTCAAAATAAAGTTCTTTTTTGTTTTGAGTAACCAATTTTTTGTGTAAAAAGTTAAAATTAACTAAAACTGTTTAAAAATTGCAAATCTTTTTCGGACTTTAATAATTTTAAAAAAAAAATGAAATACTAATTTTCGTTGTAAAAGATTAAGCTAACCTTAAATTATAAAAAATTTATGAATATTTCAATTGGAATTACTATTATCTATAAAATGTTAGAAAAGTTAGGAATTTGGATAATCATATTTGTTATAAAAATATGATTTCTAGTGAAAAAATGAATACAACCTAACATTTTTAGAAATTCTAAGTTGTCTTGGAAACTTTATAATTTTACATTATGATTTATTTTGAAAGATAAGAATTTTTTGCTAAAAGTAGTAACATAATTAGGTATGATATATTCTATCATTTTATTATTAAACGGGTTTAATCTAACTAATTTTGGAGGATGCTAATAACATTTTCCGATTATGTCAACGTCCGAGTTTTAAAATTCTTGTCAATTAAAATTCAATGTTTAGCGATTATTTGAAACAAGCAACTTTTTGGAAAACATGAAGAAAATATGCCACAGCCAGTATTTGAACCGGGAATGCTGAGTCTTCGATGGTCTAATTGGGAAGCGATTGATCATGCAAACTGGTGATTCCGGTTCTAATTCGGCCTAAGGCAGATTATTTTAGTTGCTCTTCTAAAAATTATTTTTCTAAAGTTATTGTTAAACATAACATTTTAATTAATTAGTGAAAGGCTTTATTAGTAGATTTAATTTGTAAATGATTTAAAGTAGCATATAGTGATCGAATTGGCGAAAGATAAATAGAGGTTGGAAATTTATAATCATGAAAAATTTAATTGAAGACCAAGAAATCTACATTGATGGGGTCAAAACTAACCCCGCTAAAGAAGAGGCGGCTGTGTAAATTATCTCAGCGGTGTGTACTTATCGAATGATTTACTGGCAGGCAGCGAACTTTGATTTACACACAACCACAGCTTGGACTTAAGTAAAAGAGAAGAAAGGGTGAGGGAGGCATTTACGACCAAAAATACACAATAAGATGCCAAAGAATCTTCCATCCCTTTTTCAACCCCTTCGTTAGGCTGCAAGTCAAACTACTAATCGAAGCGATGTAGATAAATTCTTAGAAATGATTTGCAGCTTAAGATCATCATTCATTTTTTATTATCCTTTCCTTATATCTTAGATTTAGTTTCCGTTCTTTTTAATTTGGTGTTTAATACGAAAAATAATTTATAAATTTAAAAATATAATTTTTTGATTATAAACGTTTCTTTAAAGAATTCCTCTATCTCAATTTTATTTTTTTTATCATTTGAAAATTTTTCAATTATTATTATTTTTTTTTTTTTTGAAATTTATTGGTATATTTAAAAAAATTTTGTTTAACCATAACCGGAAAAAAACTTGTAGAAACAGTTTCAACGAAATATAATATTTTAAAGAATTACGATAAATTAATTTTTCTTAATTTGTATGTAAAGTTATAAAGAAAATGTTTTGATGTTTTTTATTGCCTAATGTTCTTTGTAAAGAAAAATAGCAACTTGAACACTGTCAAAATTGAAATCTTTAAAATTAAAAAGAAATCTATTTTCAGTCAAGCAATATTAAATAATTTATGTCAAATTACAACTGAATAATTTCAAAATTTAATATTACTTAGTTTAAAGTGCTTAGAATTATACAATATCAAAAATATCAAAAGGAATACTGAGATGAAAAATTCGATTCTAATACACATTCGAAAATTACTTATTTGACTATTAAATAAGTTTAATTTTGAATCCTGTCAAACTAAACGATTTTAAAAAACAATGAAAGAGGAAAAACATTCTGTTTTCGACTGGAAGAAAGAATAAGAAATAGATTTTTTCAATTAATGATTTAAAAATGTGACCCTTTGAGAACTGGGTATTCACAAGGTTTTATTCATAATTGGAAAATAGTCTCAATTAATTATTTATAATTCACGTGGCCTAAAACAGGATAGTTTTAAATTGATATCATAGTAATTTGTTTGTATTTGTATTCGAATTATTCATTAATCTTCAACGCGATATTTACCGCTCGCTACATCCCTCATGTAACAGTATCAGTTTGACATATTTTTAATTAATATTTTAGAATTTTTAATTTTTCGGAAGGAAGATGTTCTCCTTTCGCTCCGCTGGGAACCGAACCGCAGAATTTCCGATTACTGGTCGGCTGTTTTTCCCTTAAGCTACTAGAGAGATCAAGAGAAGAATTGTTTTTCAGAAGTATATGCGTTATTCTTCCAGGTGTTATGAGTCCAATTTGTCAAGGAATCTGTATTATTATCAGAGAATAACTGAAATTCCTAACGCATTTTCAGGCTAGATGGAGTTATGAAATAAAATTTTCTTAAGTACAAATTTTTCTAATAAATGATCTAATCCTTCTCCATGCAGCCTGAAAAGACATTAAGAATTTATGTTATTCTCTGCCGATAATACAGATTTCTTGACAAATTGGACTTGTAACACCGTGCAACATAACGCATTTACTTTTGAAAAACAATTCTTCTTTCGATTTTTCTAGTAACTTAGGGGAAGAACAGCCGTCCAGTAATCGGAAGTTCTGTGTTTTGATTCCCAGTGGAGCGAAGGAGAACTTCTTTAGAAAAAATTAAATAAAAAATTTTTTTTATTTATGACTCCATCTATTCTGAAAAGAGGTTACGAATTTCTCTTATTCCCTGATGATAATACAGATTCCTTGGAAAATTAATATTTTCAGCCACTCATGTTTATCTACTCTATGTTCAATAATTAAATATCATACAATTTAGTAATTTCTAAAAAGGAAACATTTTGGTTTGCAAAATAAAAATCACTGTACCGAAGATTAAAATTTAATTATCCAATCACCTCACAGTCAGTCGTCTTAAAGCCCTGTTATGATAAAACGACCTAATCGGAAAAATTCTGCATAGCTTATATATAATAGAAAATATGAGGTATAATTTTTATTTGTTTCAAACAAAGGCGTATACATTTTATTTGTTTTATACAAATATGTATAATTCCAAAATACGTAACGCCTTTGGGGACTGTACTTAAATTACGTAACAGATCAAGGGTGAGGGAGGGATCAAGAGATTTTGTAACGGTCTTTACAGTACGGGGGAGGGGGGTTCTTTATTCATGTACGTCAGTTTTGGAAATTTGCAAATGAAACGAATAACCCGCAAAACTTGTGCAAAAATTTAATTTAAAAAAAGTCATAGATTTTAATTGCCCGGGGAAGTCAGGGATCTAGAAAAAAATTGCAAGTTATAAAATTTGTATAACTTTAAATAACTGTCAGGCAGAATAAACTTGAAAAGCTTTTATTTTAATTCAAAATTGTTTTATTCCGTTTATAAAAAATTCGAGGTTAAAAATGTTACAACTTCTATATTCTGGTATTTAATTTGGAATAGTCAGGGAAAATGAAAAACTAACCAAAAAGTTTGTTAAAGATTCATTCTTTTCGGTAAAAATATCAACTGTTTTGTTGAAAACTCAACTATTTCGAGGAAAATTGACTTGCTTTTTTTTAATTCATATTTTGCTCAACAGTAAAATATATTCATTCTTGGATAAAAATTCAACTATATTTTGAAAAACTGTCTTTTTAATTTAAACCTTTTCTGTTTTCAAATTCAAAAAAGATTTTAATTGACTTTTGAACAAAACGTAAATTTTAAAAGAAGTCAATTTTCTTCGAAATAGTTTGAATTAAAAATACAACTGTTGGTTGAGAATTCAATTATTTCGTAGAAAATTTACTAGTTTTTAAAAATTGATTTTTAAAAATGTAAAATTTAACTGCTTTGGTGAGAGTTAAACTACTTTGTTGACATTTTTTTCTAAATAAATGTTCATCTGTTCTTGAAAATTTAACTATATTCTGGAAATTTTTTTGTGGGAAATTTATATTCTCTGGTTGAAAATTTAATTTCTGTACAGAAAATTCGTATTTTGGCCGGAAGGTTCAACAATATAGATGAACATTTCTTTTCATATTTTTTTGGTTTTTAAATTCATTTTCTTAATGAAATTCCATCTTTTTTGTTTGAAATATTAATTATTACACGTTTTTAAATGAGAATTCATCTTTCTTGTTCGAAAATCCAATTATTTAGAAAAAATTTAATTATTTTGTTGAAATTCAAGTTTTTTCTGGACTAGATATTTTGATAAGGGCCCTAAACATTCTTTTCTAGACTAGATATTATTATAGGGACTCCATCGGAACCCAAATTCAAATAGGAAAAGATGAGGAAATTTCTGCACGGGTATGTTTTTAAATGAAGCATGGAATTCTTCAATGGAACCTGACAGGACAGTCATCAGTTTTTTCTAGACTAGATATTCTGATAGGGGCCCAAAGAAATTTTTCTAGACTAGATATTGTGATAGGGGCAGGAGCAAATTTTTTCTAGGCTAGATATTCTGATAGGAGCTCCAATCAGTTTTTTCTAGACTAGATATTCTGATAGGGGCCGTAGCCAGTTTTTTCTAGACTATATATTCTGATATGGGCCCCATCAGCACCCAATTTCAAATAGGAACAATTGGGGATATTTCTGCACGGGTTCTAGGAGACAGTAAAATATAGAGACAACCCAGCTATTCATAATAATATATATAATGCGTATGCATAGTCGGATGAATATCTTACAAGCGCGAGCTCTTTGGGGTTAAGAGGGAGGCATAAAGATGTTTGGAGGCGTCAGACACCTGTGCAACAGAGCGCGCCCGCTTATATGTGGACCCTATCCCTTGCTTCTTTCCACATCTCTTCTCTCTTTCCTTCTCACTTCTTCTTTTCTTCTTTTAGACCTCGCGCGCGTAAAACGCTGTAACGTACGTAGCCACGTAGCCATACTTATGTAGATATATAAACGTAGGTATATGTACATACCCTGCATTAAGATGCAGCCAATGATAAGGGCGGCTTTATGATCTCACGCTCCGACGATTCATAGCCAGGCAATGCGAACAGCCGTCGTTTCACCTTCTTCTTTCACCTCTTCATTCTCCTTTTCATCTTCTTCTGCTACCACTCATTCTCTTTACTCCTCATATTTAATAGTGCTTCCGTGGTATTGTTTCGCAGTGTATGGAAGAGTCATTTGTTGCAAGCATGAAGCGAAGAGTAAGGATGAATTAGGTTGAGAAGAAATGTATAAGGAATCGATCTACATCAGATACGCCTTTTTCTCTATAAAAGTTTTTGATGTGTAAATAACTTTGACAGCGATATGAAGGGCAAAGCCTGTGTCAGTGTAAAGCTGTTATCTCTAGAAGACATTGATGACAAATTTATCTGACTTTAGATATGTTTTTTCGCTCTAAACAAGTATTTAGCGTGTAAACATCTTTGACTGTGATATGAGGGGTAAAGCCTCTTTTACAGTAAAGTCGAGAAAGTAAAGTCTGAGTCAGAATAACGATAAATAAACGTCAGAAGCAATGTATAAGAAATGGACCAACCTTCTATGCGATTTTTTCTATTAGATATTTTAATATGTAAATATTTTTGTGCACAATATGGATGGTAAAACTTGTATCAGAGGAAGGATAAGTTAGCTTTAGAAGAAATTTATTAGGAATTGATTTACCTTTAGATGCTTCTTTTTCTCCATAAGACAATTTCATGTATACACAATTTTGACCATGATATGGAGGGTAAAGCTTAGTCAGAGCAAGGATAAATAACTTTATAAAAAATGAATAAGGAATTAATCAACCTACTAATCGATTTTTTCTCTTAGATATTTTTATGTGTAACACTTTTGTCTACGACATGAAGGGTAAAGCATCTTCTAAAGTAAGAATGAATTAGCTTAAGTATTAATGTATAAGAAATTTCTACAACCTAATATGAGCATTTTTATAGAAGAGATGTTTCACAGAAAAACGCTAGTGTTAAATTTGTTGCAGCTCAAATACTATTGGCCTCCCAATGAGCATTTGAAACAATTTTCAAGTCTCAAATGTATTCCTCTGAACGCAGGGGCACATCTAGGCATCTAGGGGAAAGTATCATTTGGAGACTGAATTTTGGCTCAATGCCGAGAGTTGCGGAGTGCTGAACCGCACTGTCAGCCGCCTGAACTTAGAATAAAATGATAACTTCCTGATGCAACTTCCAAATGTTAGGTTAGTCATTGCCATCGATATTTCAACTACCCGGGATATGTAGAAAAAGTCATGACCGTCTACATATATAGTACAATTAGGTATTTTCACTTCAACCACCAGCTAACTTCACTTTTTTGAATATAGAAAATCTAGAGGAAATTTCTTCGAACGAACAAGCATCAATTTCAATGCAGACGGTCACGACTACATCCCGGCTTTGGTGGTTTGAATGTCGGGTAGGTTTTGACTAACCTAAGATTTGAATATTATATCACGCCAAGTACAATTTTTATTACAAGACACGAATATTTACTGGTAAATGGGAGGAAGTTAAAAGTTAGGTAATTATTATTATAACTTACCTGCTTATCAGCATCTATTTCACCCAAACAACGCCCGACAAAATCATCTTGACAGGTGACTGAAAGTTTGTAGGCGACACTTTACGTTGCTCTGGATGAGAAAAAATAGTGTCTAAATGATGATTTCCCCCAGATTCTCCGAATGAACCTGTGTGGCTCAAATTTGTTGCATCTCACTTGAACACCGATTTCGGTGTACAATGGAGGATCGGCGATTTTCTGTGTTATACATACACATTTTGATTGTAATATAGAGGGTAAAGCTTGAATCAGACTGAGGATAAATAAGCCTTAGAATAAATGTATCATGAATTGATTTGACTTTATGTGTGCCATTTTCTTGATAAAAGATTTTTATTAATAAAGAATGTTAACCGCAAAATGGAGGGTAAGGCCTAGTCAGAGTAAGCACAAATAGATTTAATGTTTGAAGAATTGATTAACCTCATATGCCCCTTTCTTTCTAAAGAATCTGTTCATATGTAAACATTTTTTACCGTCATATGGAGGGTAAAGTATGTGTCAAAGTAAAGATAAATCAGCTTTAGAAGAAATATATAAGGAATTTATAAACCTTATATACGATTTTTTCTATTTAATATTTTCATGTATAAACATTATGTTGCATCATTTGGAGAGTAAAGCCTCTTTCAGAGTTAGGATGAGTTACCTTGAGAAGAAATGTATAATCAATTGATTTATCTTTAGATTTTCCTTTTATAAATAAAGGATTTTCATGTATAAGAATTTTTATCCGCGAGTGAGAGTAAGGATAAATAGCATTATAAGAAATATATAAGGAATTTATTAACCTAACATGCGCCTTTCTTTCTATAAGATCTGTTCTGGTGTAAATATATCTTTACCGTTATATGGAGGTTAAAACCTGAGCTTGAGTAAGGATGAATTGTTCTTAGAAGAAATGTATCAGGAATGGCTCCACCTTTAAATATTCTTTCTTTTCTACACGAGCTTTTAATTTATACACGTCTTTGACCGCCATGTCATATGGAGAGTAAATCCTATCTTAGTGTAAAGATTACTTGGATATAGTGGGTAAAGCCTGTGTCATAGTAAGCTTTAGAGGAAACGGATAAGGAATTAGACTTTAATTTTTATTATTTACCTATTAAGGGATATTATTTACTTATTACTATTTTATTATTAACCTTCCCATCACCCATGTGAGATACAATATTATTTGCTCTCTTTCATTGTTCTTAAACCATGAGTGATTGTTCTTAAACTTTTTTTATTATTGCCTCTTAAATCAAAATTATTTGTCAGAATTTAATAACAATATCCTAATATTTTTGTTTGAATGTTATTTTTTTGAAAAGTCTACTATAATATTTTTGGTTATTAATTCATTTTGATTAGTTATACATGTCCTTGTTTGGTTGAAAATTTAATTATTTTATTAAAACATCAATAGGTTTTTTTAAAAGTCATCCTTTTTGGTTAAAAACTTGACTATTTTGTTCTTTCTTCATTGTGGATTAAAACTTAACAATTTTAGGAGAAAATTCACCTTTTTACATTCTCATAAAAAGAAGGTATTAGATGTGTGTGAAATTTGACCCCCCCCCCTCCCCCGTTTTTGTCAAATGTCCACGTTTTGATACCCCCTGAATCCGAAAAACAGGTTTTTGCGAATGCTTCTGTGTGTGTGTGTAGATTTTTAGTTTGTAAGCACGATAACTTTCGAATGAATTAACAGATTGGATTGGCGTTTGGTATATTTTTTTAGTTTCATAAAATCAAGGTCAAGGTAGTTAGTCAGTCATTTTGGATAAAAATTCAAAAAGTGAGCGTATTTTGAAAATTTTTTGGACCACTTTTTTTTAATTTAAAATTTTTCTGTGCAGACATTCATAGTATTTAAACAGACAAGCAATTTATCCTAATGACTTTTTTCTATAAAACCAAAATTTACCAGAGTTATAACATTTACAAAATTCCAAAAAACACACGAAAATCGACATTTTAAGCCAAATAATGCACGATATGGAAAAGAGTCAAGAGAAGAAAAATGTTTCTTTTGTAACGCCCTACAAGATTATTCTAAAACAAAGAAGAGTTTCTGGTTTCATACCTAAAGGAGTAACGTACATTGGGAAGAAAAATGACTTGTTTGGTTCAGAATAACGTACAGCCCGCAAATCTTCACCGATTTTGACAAAAAAAAATTGTAAAAAATCTTTTAAGATTTCTAAGAGCCTGATTTTTTAATTAGGTTTTCAATTTTTATAAATAAACAAATATAACGGAAAAATGCCCTTTTTTCTATTTCACGTCCCCGGTGCTCGTCAATAACAGGATAATGGTTGAATTTGCTCAAGTTGCATAAAATAGCATTAGTTAAAGATATTCCAATATTAGACAATATACAAACAAAATTTGTTATCAACAAATTATTTTCTTAACAAATTTTTCCTACGTTTTTCCATAAATACACGTTTTTTTTAAGTTATGTTTGCAAGAAATTGTAATCGAAACAATATTATATAAAAAAATGGCTTGCCTGATTATAATTATTTATATTATAAACAAATTTAATATACAAATGCACTAATCAGGCATTTTTAGACATAAATATTAGTTTTTTTCTATGTACATTTTTTTCAATTCGGAAATTTATTATAATTTTAGCAAAATTCATAATTTGCTGATTAATCTTATGATCTTTTAAACAAATTTAATAACAAAATTATCATTCGAGCGTTTGTCGACAGAAAAGTTCGGTTTTTTCAATGGCAGTCTCTTCAGTTGAGAATTTCATGACAAATCCAGAAAAACTCTTAATTTTTTTATCAATTTTATAATTTGTTTAAAACAAATCTAATAAACAAATGTATGATTGGGGCACCTGTCAACAGAAAAATTCTTTTTTGTTTTGATATCAGACTTTCAATTGGGATCTTCATGATAAATACGGATAAATTCATAATGAGTAGATAAATTGTATGATTTTTAAAAACAAATTTAACAAGAAAATGCATCATTCGGGCATCTGTGGACGGAAAAATTAGTTTTTTTGTTTATTTCAGGCTTTTCAATTTGGAAGTTCATTATGGTTTCAGCGAAATTCGTAATTGGTTGATAAATTTTATATTTGTTTAAAAACAAATTGAATAAACAAATGCATTATTCGAGCATCTGTCGAGGGAAAATTTTTTTGTGTTCAAATCTCTCAATATTTGTGGGCTATACGTTCTTTTGATCCAAAAATGTCATTTTTCCCACTGTGGGCCGGGAATGTACAAATGACATCATACGAACTCCCATCTAACACAACGCTGCTGAAGGTTGGTTGAACTTCTCAGAAATGAAATGAGTATAATTCAGTTTTTACAAAACCGGCAGAAGTTGCAGTAAAATATTTAATAACAATTTTTTTAAAGAATGCGTAGTTTTTTTAAAGAGACAATGAAACGACGTATGTTTTAATATCAATGCATGTTATGAATTGTAATAATATACATTTATGGGACTGATATACAAGTTGAGATACAAATTAAACATTTTTTTTTTTTTCATAATTTATCATAAGGTTTCATATTTCATTTTTTGGTTGACAATTTAACAGTTTTGTTCGAAATCCGTTTTTTCGCTTTGTTAAAAAGAAAATGTTTTAACTGAAAATTTATATATTTAATTTTTTATCAAAAATTGATTTTTTATTTAAAAATGTATCTTATTTGTTGAAAATGAATCATTTTTGTTAAAATTCAATAATTTTCGTTTAAAAATTTAATATTTTAATTTTTTATTGTTTTGAGAGTATTTTGGCCTGTGAAGCCTTTGATCAATGTAGTTAAACAAATTTTTGTTCAGCTCCTTGTTGGTATATTTTTTCTTTGAAAGAACTTTTGATGTGTGAGTATCATAACTAACTATATTAAATTATGTTCATCGAAACTTTAAACAGGTCAGCACTCATCGCAGATGTTTACAAATAACCGTTTTTGAAAATGTTTACAAAGTAATGCTTAGGGATCATTCACAAATTACGTAACGCGTTTTTCCTTTGTTTAAATAAAGATGAGAATATAATTTCCGTGAAGTGAACGGTGATACAGCGATATGAAAAAAAGAAAAACGCGTTACGTAATTTGTAAATGATCCCTTGTTAAAGGTGCTTATAAGTCAACGACCATCGAAGTTGTCAACGTTCATCAAATATGTTTACAAAGCAACGGTTATCGAAAATATTTACTGCTAAAAATTTTATGATAATGTTACAAGTTAAAGTTCATCAAAGTTGCACACAAGTCTTTGTTTATCAAAGATGTATACAACTTGATGGTTATTAAAGCTGTTTACAAGTAAAAGTTTATGGAAGATGTTTAACAGTTATCTTCTATTAAAAATTTGTATAACTTAAAGTTTATCGAAAATGCTTTCAAGCCAAATTTTTCAAAGGTGTTAAAACTTGACATTTATTGAAAATTTTTACAAGTCCACGTTTATCCAAAACGCTTAAGAGTCATAATTTATCGAAAATTCTTACAACATGATGGTCATCAGTACTGTTTACGGTAAACTTCCGTCTAAGATGTTTACATGTGCAGATTTATCGAATATATTTACCAGTTGATGCTTATCGAAGATGTTTACAAGAAACAGTTTAGCCAAGTTGTTTACAAGTTAACCTTTATCAAAGATTTTTACAACTTGCGTTTATCGAAGATGTTTAAAACTGAAAGTTTGTGGAAGTTATTTACAAGTAATCGTTTATCGAAGATGTGTCTAAGTCACCGTTTCTACAAGATGTTTAAAAGTCAATGTTTATCAAACGTGTTTAGAGGTCAAAATTTATCGAATGTTTTTAGAACTTGCGGTTACCGAAGATACTGACAAATTGATGCTTACCGAAGATCTATACAAACCAACGTTTATTGAATATTTTTTAAGAAGTAAACGTTTATCATATTTTTTTAGAAGTCAACATTTATTGAAAATTCTTACAATATTGATGGTCACCAAAGCTGTTTACGATAAGCTTTTGTCGAATACGTTTACAAGTGCAGGTTTATCGAATAACTTTGCCAGTTGTCACTCATCGAAAATGTTTACAAAAAATTGTTTATCCAAGATGTTTACAAGTCAACGTTTATTAGAGATAATTATAGGTCTTTGTTCATCCAAGATGTTTTATAAGTCAACGTTTATCGAAGATGCTTACAACTTGACATTGATCGAAAATGTTTGCATATAAATCTGTCTCGGTTCGCTGTTTATGACCCAAATATCCCCAAGCTTCAATTATGAGGAGTACAAAAGCCAAGAGAAGACAGCGAAAAAAGACAGCAAGAGAATGAGACTTATTCAAATATAGTGGAGTCCGCGCGCGTGGTGACGAGCAGTGACGCTACCCTCTTTTGATGTCGCCGCGGTTGTCGGCATCTGATTAGCATCCCCCTCCCCTCTGCTGTTCTGTAGAGCCGCGCCACCCTGCGCCTCGTCCATTTGGAAGAGAGAGAAGGAAACAAGTCGGTGCAGAAAGGATAAAAGAGGAAGCAAGGTGAGGTAGAGTCGCGATGTCACCGCTTCCATCCATCCGTCCGACTGTCCATCTAGTCGTCTAACCGCGGCCAGGCTGCTGAGTTATTCCTGCCTGTGGACCGGTCGTACGAGCCGCCGCGCCGCGACATCATTTAAATGTCCCTTTGCGGAGCCCCGGTTTTTAGTCCACATCTCCGCGAAGCCAACGGCCCTGGACCTGAACCTGATGCTGTCCTCACTCTGTCAGGCTAGAAATTGCGCTGGTATGCGCTCGAGTTTAAACGGGAGACCCGTCATTCAAAGTCGACGCAAGTTGTGATCTGGATTGCTCGAGTAAACCTGCAAAGACGATGAAGATTGTAACTGGTTGTCGATGATAAAAATCTGATGATTTCCGCTAGAGGATTACCGCATAGTATTGGGTCATTACAAGGAATTTTTTTAGTTCTGACTAATTCCTGGGCGAATAAGGAATTTTACTGACAATTTCTAATCTCTAAACTTGAATCAGCTATAATGATTACTATTTCCAATCTGTGACTGAAGTATAGCTATTAACCAGTTGGTTCTGATTGATACATTAGCAAAACTCACTGATTTATTAGTAAAAGTAACTGATCCATAGCTATAATTCTGTGACTGATTGAATTTAGTATAATTTTTAACTGATTCAAGTTTAGAGAGTTGCTATATTTTTTATTTGAAGTCGTGTGTTAGTCACGAACGACATAATATTTATAAAAAGAGCATTTTTTTAGAACATTTTTTATTTCAGGGTTAGAGAAAACTTCTTGTTTCCCTGCATTGACCCATAAATTTCTATTACTATATAAATTATTATTTTTACCTTTAGTTTTTAAATTAAAATAAAATAGTTTAGTTTTTAGTTAAAAAAATCATTTTCAACTTAAATTATAAATCTACAACTAAATAGTCAAGTTTCTAGTCATTAAAGTTAATTTTTAAACAGAAAAAATTACGACGATAAAATAGTTCAATTTTTAACAAAACTGATGATTTTAAAATTAAATTATCAAGCTTTAATCATAAAAGCACCTCAATAACAAAGAAAATCTTCGCTTAAACATGTAGCTGAATTTTTAAACAAGGAAAATGATTTTTTAAAAGAAAATGTAATTGTTTCTATTTCAACCAAAAAATATTTTAATCTTAAATAAAAAACAGTTGAATTAAACTCGGAAAAACGAATTTTTAACAACATAATTGAATTTTCTACTAACTTAATAAATTATTAATGAAAAATTTATATTTAACTATAGAGTTCAAGTTTGAATCAAAAAGCTTAATTTGCAACCAAAATAGAATAACTTTTCCACCGCGAAAATTGATATTTTTTACCAGTAAAGACGAGTTTTCAGAAGAATGCACGCATTTTTAATCAATTAGTTGAAGTCTCACTGAATTTTCAATCAAAAGTCAAATAGTACATTTTTAGTTAAACAAATTAATTTTTGACTTAAGAAAAAAAACAATTTTCAATTAAATAGTTCAATTGGCAACCAAATTCATTTTTACTAAAATCCAGAATTTTCAACCAGAAAAATAAATTATCTACCAAGTACTTGAATTTTCAAGTAAAAAGAATCTATTTTCAATTAGAAATGAAATAATTAAATTTTTAGATGGAAAAAACTAATTTTTAAACTTCATTTAAATTCGTAAATCATCAAACAAAAAATATATGTTCAACAAAAGAAACATTCAACCAAGAAGTTTAATTTGCAAACACAAAAATCATCAAGAAAATTAATTATCTACCAAAAAGACGAATTTTTATAAAAATACATGATTTTTTTTCAAATAGTTGAATTTTTATCCAAGAAAGACCTCACATTAGTTTTTATTAAAAAAGGATTGCTTTTGAACAATCTCGATTAATTTTTAACAAAACAGAATAATTTTCAACCAAACATTTTTTTTCCAATCAAAATATTAGTTTTTAACTGAGAAGATTAATTTTTTACTGAAATAGACGAATTTCCAACAAAATATATTAATTTTCAAGTTACATCTTTGACCGAAAAAATTAATTTATTACTTAAAAAATACAAATTTTCAATAAAATATTTAAACTTGTAACTATATAAATGAATTTTAAAGTAAAATGAAGAATCTTTAACTGTAGTTCTGAAATTTTCAGTATAAAAAATTTTAACCAAAAAACAACGTTTTTTAAATAAAATAGTTAAATTTTCAACCAATAAAATGAGGTTTAAACATCTAAAATTAAATTTAATCGTGCAGTTCAACTTACAAAAGAATAATTGAATTTTCAACCAAAATGCTTGATTTTATACAAATAAAAAACATGTTTAAGAAACCAGATGAAATTTTCAACCAAACTGTTAAATTTTCACCCAAAAGTCAGATAGTTAAATGTTTCGTTTCAGAAAGTAATTTTTAATACAAACAAAAACAACGAATTTTCAAGCAAACAGCTTAATTGTCAACCAAATCCTTTTCAACTAAAATCAAGAATCTTGAACCAAAAAACAAATTCTCAGCCTGGTAGTTGAATTTTCACCTGAAAATGAATGATTTTTAACTAGAAATGGACTAGTTAAATCTTCAGCAAAAAATAATTTTTTAACAAAAAAGAATGTGTTTTTAAGAATATAGTTGAATTTTTTTACCAAAGAATCATTTTGCTACCAAAATAATTAAATTTTAAACTAAAGAGAATGATTTTCAAATAAAATAATGAATGTTCATTTGGAATACTGAAATTTTTAGGTGTAAAATAAGTTTTGAACTAAAAAATTTGATGTCTTAACAAAATAGTTCAGTTTTCAACCAGAACGATAAATTTTAAAGCAGTCATTTTTATTTTCTACCAAAAAGGTGAATTTTTGCCCAAAAAATCGAATATTAAATTAAAAGTAAAAAAATTAATATTAAAAAAACATTTCAACAACATAGATTCAATTTTTAACCAAACCCTTTATAACTAAACTCCAGAATCTTTAACCAGAAAAATTAATTTGCATCCAAGTAGTGGAATTTTTAAGTAAAAAAGCTAAACTTTTAAGTAAAAAAAAGGTAGTTTCGAGAACATAGTTGAATTTTTAAGAAAATAAATGAATTTCATGCTGAAAAAGGAAAATTTGTAATTAAAAATGGAATATTTAAATTTTCAGTCAAGAAAGTTAACTTTAAAGAAAAAAACAACAAATTTTAATCAAAATAGTTTAGAATGATGTAAAATACTGCAAATACTGCATGTAAAATAATACGATGTAAAATATTGCAAACTACGCGGATTGGCCTGGATTACAAGCCATTAATTAGATTACGTAAATTAATTCAAATTACCTTAGTGACACGTGTGTTACTTAGGATATTACTTGGGTTACAAGTGGATTATCTAAATTACTCCGAATTCTCTGTATTACAAGTGCTGCTTTATTTCGGATTAAACGTGGATTACTGCTCATTAAAATTGTATTATTCCCAATTAGAACTGGATTACTTACGATTACAAGCGGGGGAATCTGGTATACCGGGATAGATTTAATTACATCAGATTACAAGCTGATTACTCCGGAAAACAATAGATTACTCGAATTACGAGATCGGAAAATCAAGCGGTCCGGCAAATTACCAAAGTTGTTTCCCCCTCGTCGCCAACTGAAATTGGCAACAAAAAAAATTTATTTTATATCGTCTCCTTGAGTTACAAGAAAGTTAAAATTTAATAAGATTGATCCATTCATTGTACAACTATTATCATTCAGTTTTTCCATTCTTTGACAATGCTAGATGTGTAGAAATCCTAATTCTCTGGAAATCATTTGCTGAAACTATTCCTGCAGCTCATGATGTTGTCTGTTTAAAGTCCATTGAACAATTTCAAAGAAAATAATTTTCAAAAACATTTAAGTCAGACTTGTTAAATGAATAGGTATCTATTAGTGGTTTTTATATGAATGTTCTTTCATTTGCGTATATGTAAACAATCATTTAAAAAGTATACATGTCTGTATCGAAATTCCTCGTAAGGAAACATTAAAAATAAACGCAAATACTGGTAAAAGCCACTAATAAATACTCACTTATTTAGCCGGTCTAACTAAAATATTTTTTTGAAAGTTTTACAAAGAAATTATTTAATTGGATTTAAACAAACAACATCACAAGCAACTGCAAAATTTTCTAGAAGAGACTTAAATAAAATTACAATTTCTGCACGTCTAGAGCATAGCCGAAGAATGAAAGAACATGAATCGGTAAACAATAACAGCAAATGAATGCACATACTCTTAAAATCCACTGATAGATACTTTATTTTAGCTAGTCTCACCAAAATACTTTTTTTAAATTATGTTCCTAAAAATTATTTAATTGGCTTTAGACAAACAATATCGCGAGCAACTATAAAGGTTTCTGCTAAAGGCTTGAAGATATTTACGATTCCTGTATAAATATAGAAACGTCAGAAAATTTAAACCATAAATGATACTAGTTCTAAAATGACATTGGTAAAGTATTGTTATTTCTAGCTTCAACAGTCATCTTTAGACAATAATTTGAAAAGTATACAGATCTGTAATGAAAGGGGTGGTTAAGCAACATCAACAAATAAACACGTATGCTGGAAAAACCCACCAAGGTCACTAGTTTAACCAAAATCATGTTTTGAAACAATTTCTTAAAAATAATTTAATTTGCTTCAAACAAACAACATCATGAGCAACTGCAAAGCTTTCTATAAGAGTTAAAGAAGATTACGATTTCTTCAGATATATCATAGTCGAGGAATGAAAAACATGAATGATACTAGTTGTTTAATGTTTTTTGTGAAAGGTCAGCTTTTCTAGCTTCAATGATCTTTTGTGAACAGTCACTCGAAAAGGGTATAGGTCTTTAGAAATGCGCCATTAAGCAGCATCAAAAAATAAACTCAAATATTGGTAAAAGCGACTAAAGAATACTCATTCATTAGCCAGTCTAACCAAAATAATATGTTCATACTATTTTTCTCGAAATTACTGCAAAGGTTTCTATAAAAGACATGAAGAAGATTACGATTACTACACATTTGGCATAGCCGAAAATTGGAGAACATGAATAATACTAGTTTTAAAATTATTTAGGCGAAATGTCGGGTTTTCTAGCCTCAACAGTCTTTTGCGGACAACAATTTGAAAAGAATACAGATCTTTTAAAGTACATTACAAAACAAAAAAAGGAAGCATAAGCTTCAAAATTAACTTTAAAAAGTCAAATTATACAATAGAACTACAGAATAAGGCTCAAAGAGAAGTATGTTCTTCAAAAGCCCGTTTTTCAAGAACAAAAACTCAAGTTCGTCAATTTAAGCAACATGATTGTACGAAAGGAGTTAAAGTGAGAGAAGTATGTTTCTAAATAAGATTGTGAATAGCTGAAAAAAATACTTTTTTGTACCTTGCTTGTGCAATTTCTTTGCACAATTTGACTGTTTTCTGTTTATGTTGTTTTTTTAAATGTACCTTAAAATATTGAATAAATAGATCTCAGGCCATAGACCCTGTGAAAGACATGAGATAGATACGATTTCCACACATCTATCATCGTCAAAGAAATGATACTGTGAAACTTGAATCATAGTGTTTGAACAATAATATTTGTTAAATATCAGTTTTCCAACTTCCACAGTCTTTTTCGAACAATAATCTGAAATTAATATAGATCTGCATCGAAACGAAAAAAAAGAACAGCATCAAACAATCAAAAAAAAACATCAACAAATAAAAGGATAACCGGTAAAAGCCGAAGATGGATACTTTCTTTTAACCAAGCTTAACCAAGACAATTTTTTGAGAAAGATAATGATATCTTCACATCTAACATCGTAAAATAAATGATACTGTGATACATGAATGATACGTTTTTTACAATGATATTTGTTAAATGTCGGCTTTTTTAGATACGGCAGTCTTTTTCGAAAAATAATCTGAAATTGTTACAGATCTGCGTCGAAACGCAATAAAAACACAACAACATACCAAAAAAACATTTAACAAATAAAAGCATAACTGGTAAAAGCCGATGATAGATACTTTCTTTTAACCAATCCTAACCAAAATAATGTTGGGAAATTATGTTCCTAAGAATGATTGAATTACTTTGAACAAACAAGGCTATGAGCAAGTTAAAATGGGTTATAAAGGACTTGAGAAAGATTACGATTTCTAGACATCTAGCATCATCAAAGAAATGATACTGTGATACAGGAATGATACTGTTTGTACAATGTTATTTGTAAAATATTGGTTTCGATAGTTTCCACAGTCTCTTTCGAACAATAACTGAAAATGAATAAAGATGTGCATTGACATGCAAAAAAAGAAGATCAAACAAATAAAACAACATAAAAAAATAAATTATTCGTAAATGCCACTAATGCCACCAGCCTAACCATAATCCTGTTTTGAAACTATTTTCCCTAATACAAGTCAATTGGCTTTAAACCAACAACATCATGAACGACTGCAAAAGCTTCTGCAAAAGACTTTAAGAAAATTACAGATCTGTATCGCCGCTGAATGGTACTTATTCATTTACCAGTTCAAGCAAAATATTTTTTAAAACCATTTTTCTAAAAATTGATTCCATAAATATTTTTCCACATTGTATCTCTCTCTCTCTGTAATAATTGTGGCCCCCACAATCCAAGATCCCATGAACCAATGCCATTGCATTCCACACATGCGTTCGAGGTTAGTAGCGATTGACGGTGCCTTTTAACAGGGCCTCTGGTAATTGTCATTTCTGGCCATCCGTACATACTCCGTTGCATTTGTGAGCCTTAATAATATGCGGCTTGGTTTGTCATCAAGAAAAGACGGTCATCTAATAAAACGATCGTCGATTATCGTGCAATTATGCCGTCTCATTAATCCACTCGCAATTATGTCCCTCTCGCCCTTCCACCCTCTAGCTCATTGCTAAAGCTTTGCTCCTTCTTTTCCCGGCATCGTTTTGTTTCAATAACTTATGCGTGTGTACATGCAGCTATGTTGAGACAAGATGTGCATACCATAGAGAAGCAATTACATCCTTGAGTATGAAACCTCTTGGTACAATGTCATACAGCATCTTTCAATCCCAACAAATCTAAATACGGAGATACAGAGATGGGTAATTTTTACCTGGATTCGACTATCCAGGAGGTAGTTTCATTGTCTTTTATTTAGATGTCATAAGATTTTTTTTCAGACAGATCTTTAATTTTAAATCGGTTTTCATTTGAGGGTAGGAGTGTTGTAAAAATAGAAAATTTAAAACTGAAATGATGAACATTCAGCCAGAATACTTACATCTTCAGTTATAAAATTAATTTTACAAAATAAACACAGATTGATCAACAAGTTAGTTAAATTTTCAATCGATAAAATGATCTTTTAACGACGTAGTTCAACTTTGAACCATAAAGAAGCGATTACATACTGAAGTATGAAACCTGTTCGTACAATGTCAGACGTCTTTCAATCTCAACAAATCTAAATAGGAAGGTTGGTTAATTTTACCTGGAATCAAACATCCAGCAGGCTGTTTTATTGTCTCTCACTTAGATGTAATGAGCTTTTTTCCTTAGGGAGATCTTTAATATAAAATCTATTTTTAATTGAAAATAGGGGTGTTAAAAAAGGAAGTTCAAAACTCAACTTGCATTTTCGATTTTTTGTCCCTTCTGGAATAAAAGTAAAACACGTGGAAGGAGAATTTAAATTGGATAATATTTGAAGGTGGTTCATCGTTTTGTCCCTTTTTACCGAGAAGGAAACAATTCAGAGTGATCCACATATAAGTTCAACTACTTCTGAGTAATCCACTTGCAATCCAGATAGTTTCAAATACATCTTCTGCGTTGAATATTCATGTCTTTGGTAAATAATTGATTTTTTCAGTAAAAAATTAACCCACTCTATAGTAAATTCAATAATTTTTCTAGAAATTCATATATTTTGTAGAAAATAAAACTATTTTGGTAAAAACTTCTTTGCTGTGGTTGAAATTTAAGCTTTATTATTGAAACTTCAATTTTTTCGGTTAAAAGACAATTTTTTCCATTATTTTTTGAAAAATTATTTTCTTCATATAGACACTCAATTATTTGGTAAAAAATTTAACTACTTTGTTGAAAATCCATTTTTCTGGTTAATTATTTTTTATTATAGTTGAAAATGGTTTAATTGAAAATTCAATTATTTTGTTTAAAAATTTTTGTTTTTTGTTGAAAAGTAATTTTTTTAACTGAAAATTTCAGTATTTAATTTGTTGTGAATATTTATATTTCTAAATTAAAAATTCATATATTTTTCTAAGATTTTAATTTTGGCAGAAAAGTAAAATTCATGCTTCAAAATCTATCTTTTTGAATAAAAACTTAACTGTTTTGTAGAAAATTCAACTTCTTTGTTGAAAATTTGTGCACTTTGTTTGAAATTTGTATTATCTGACCAAAAATTGTTTCAACATTTATCTTTCTGCTATTTTTAACTAAAAATTTGGCTATTTCATTCTGGATTGTAAGTTTATATTTTTCATTTGAAAACGCAACTTTTTGGTTAACATTTTTTCACATGTTTTATTTGTTTACTTTCTCAGTTAAAAATAAATTTTTTAACTGAAAAAAAACTATTTCATTTTTGATTTATGTATCATTCCATTTAAAAATTCATTTCTGATTGAAAGTCGGTCTATGTTGTTGAAAAATTTAGGTTTTTTGTTGCAAATTGCTTTTTTAACGAAAAATTGAACTACTTTAGTTGTAAATTCATCAATTTAGTTGAAAATTCATCTATTGAATTAAATACATAATGGGTTGTTGATGATTCGATTCGTTTGGAAAAAAACTTAATTCTTCCAATTAAAAATAAATTTTGTCAACGAGAAAATTAAATATTTTATTTTATATTGTAAATTTATTTTTTGAAATTGAAAATTCAACTATCCGGTTAAAACTTCATGTAATTCGTTAAAAAATGGTCGTTTTGGCAGGAAATTAATCTTCTTAGTTGAAAATTCAGCTACTTGGTAGAAAGATAAACTGCTTTGTTGTTTTTTATAGACCATTTATACTCTCAGCTGAAAATTTAATATCTCCGAATGAAAATTGATCTATTTTTTTGACAAAATTTTATTATTTTGTTGTTCCTGAAAATTAGCTTTATGACTAAAAATTGAACTGCTCTAGTTTCAGAATAATTTGAGTTAGAAATTCATCTATTTAATTAAAAATTTAACTCTTTTTGAAAAATTCCATTCTTTTGGTAAAAAATTAATTTTGGAAATTAAAAATTAATTTTTAAACTGAAAATTTTGAACTGAAAATTAATCTATTTTATTGTGTATTGTTCTCGGTTGAAAATTCATTTTTGCTTGGAGATGCATTACTTCAGTTGAAAATTTGTCTGTGACTAAAAGTTCATCTATTTCTTTGAAAAATTACGGTTTTTTTGTTTAAAATTTATTTTGCAACTACAAATTTAACTATTTCAATTTGCAAATTTATCATTTTAGTTGAAAATTCATCTATTTCATTTAAAGTTCTTTTCGTAAAATTTTTCTTTTTTTTCTTTTCGTAACAAAAAATATTTTTTTTATATTGGAAATTCATTTTTAACTGAAAACTTAACTATTTTAATCATTATGATTGATTTATCTTTTTTTGTTGAGAATTCCAATATTTGGTTGAAAATTCTGGTATTTCGTTAAACATTGTTTGTATTTTGTAGACAATTTATCTTCTTAGTTGAAAATTCAATAATTGACTTAAAGTTGAACTACTTTGTTAAAAAATTCATTTTTCGGTTGGAGATGCATAATTTTAGTTGAAAATTCATCTCTGGTTTAAAACTAGAAAATTTTGTTGAAGCATCGCGGTTTTTTTAATCTGCCTTAATCGAATAATTGGACTATTACAGTTCAAGATTCATCATTTTAGTTGAAGATTCAACTCTTTAATTCAAAATTTAACCATTTAGAAAAAAATTCGTTTCTTTATAGATTGAAAAATAATGTTCTCACTCAGGATTGAATTATTTCATTTTTGGTGAAAAATTTATCTTTTTTGGTGGCATTTTTATTTGACGTGTCTAAAGTATTTAAAAATCTTTTTGAATTTTCGGAAGAATATTAGAAAAATTAAATTAATATAATCTTGAAAATACATAAACCTAAAAACTAAAAAGTTACTGGAAATTTTTGTTTTGAAGATAATTTTTCCCTGGAAGAGAAAAACTACTTTAAAATTGACTAAAGACTCAGTTGTCGCTCAGTTTTGATTTGTTTTCAATTAAAAAATAATGTTGGAAAATGTAATCTATCAAAATTAAACTTGATTTGTTTTAAAAAATGCAAGCATTAAACACAATCTAAGTGTTTTACATTTTTTATTTTAGTTGTGACACCAAGCACCGCTGAAGTTTAAAACGGATTTGTAAGAAAATGAGTCAAGACAAAAGAGTAACCCTAGTTTTTTCATTGCACAAAGATACAATTTCATTCCTCGTATGTGCTTCTTTAATCATAAAACAATCCAATATTGATGCAGCCAAGAATTGAGGAGAACAAAATGTTTCTAAAAATATCCGATCCTTGTAGTTCCCACAATAAATAAGTCCAAAGCTAAGTAAGTACATTCGTCATATAAAGAAAGCTTTCCCCTTTTTAAAAGCAGCGCAGCGCAATGATCGCGATCGTTTTTGTTTCGGCGGAAGCGCAGTCGGGACAGAAAGAAGTATCCGATGATTGAAAAAATCTGCGATCCATTCTGAGGGGATATCCTCAGTCCTCGATTCTGAGTGACGGGCGGCGGCGCTTTTGCCACGATGTAGATTTGTTTGCATTTAAAAATCAAATCGCAACGTCCCTCCCCGCGCCAGTTTCGATGGGCTGGTATGCATGGGTCCAACGAGTATCCACCGTCTCTGAGACACGCTCTTGGACAATGCTTGCCAGTTTTTGTGTCGTTTGCTTCTTCCTCCGTGAGCGCACCGCTTCTGTTTCTGTTTCTACCTTCCTTTCCATCTTTTCTTCCTCTTTTCCTCCACTCAGATTTCAGATGGAGTTCTCTCTTTCTCACAATGATACTCTCCTCTCCTCTCCTCCTCTGTTCACTCCTTTCTTTTGATGCCTCTCACAACAATGAAACCGAAAACTCTCTTTGGCGTCCGGAGAATGTGGTGCATGATTACCTACTTCGAAGCAGAGCGACGAGGTAGACCAATTGCTAAATCTTGAGGACTTCAGGATGAGACGAGGTCGTTTCGTCACCAGGTGTCCTAGAATCAGAGATTTCGTTAGTTTCATGAAAAAGAGAATTTTTTTACGGTTTCATTTCAGATCTTCAAGAAATACAGTACGGAATGATCCGAATCAGATAGTCATACTGAAATAGTCTAACCATCTATATAGTTCATTATCTCTATATAGTAAATTATCTCTATAATTCTTTCTTAATAATCAGGGAGACTCTCATTTTATAATCTGCTGATTGTATGCAGATCATAAGAGTCAAGAGACAAAGACATGACTCACGACACTATTGACCCTTCTTAAAACTTTTTTTAAAACAATTCTACCATTTTCGAAAAAATAGTCAAAATAGACCCCGTGAGCCTGCCAAAAATCCTTTTGTAGCCCATTAGGACGTATATAATTCTTTTAAGCTCACCCCCGTTCATCTTTCCCCTACTCCCCGTCCGTTTTCCTACTTCCGCTCTCGTAAGACCCCTCTCACTACCCCTATCTTTCCCTACTTGTTCTTTCTCTATTTCCACTCTCCATACTTGTGCCTCGTTTGCAATCTCTCAAGTCCCTAATTGTCCTCCCCTATTTACCCCCACTTTCCTGCTGCCCTTACCTTTCCCTCTCTTTTCTCTACTTTATCTACTTCTCCCTCTTCTGCTATTCCTCTTCACACATTTCTTCTCTTACTTAATCTCAGATATTCTTTCACAAATACACTATCCTATTTAATAATACTTACACTACCCTGCTACCTTGCAAGTCCATACTGGTCCAACCCTATGCTCCTATACTTCTTTACTGCCCCTCCATTATCCGTTCATACCCTCTCCTCACTTGCCCTCCCTTGACATAATTCTTGCTCTTCAAATTTTTCTTCCCACACTTTTCTCTTACTGCTTACATTTTCCTACTCTCTCACAAGACCTTACTGGCGTTACTCTACTCACCTATATTCACTCTCCCCTGATATCTCACTAGTCCTTACTAGCCCTATCCTACACACCCCTTTTGCTCTACTGCCTCACCCCTTAATTTTCAGTTCTTTTCCTCTCTTCAATTGCCCTCTCTTGATCTAATGCTTTTTCTTCTACTTCCCGAATCTCCACTTTTCTTTCCCTACTTACCCTCCTGTACTCTCTTACAAGTCCCTACTGGTCCTCCCCCACTAACCCCTACTTTCCCTCCCCTCCATTATCTTTTCTTTACGTCTCCTCGTTTCTCGGCCCATTTCCTGCATTTTCCTTCTCTACGTCCCCTCTTCACAATTTGCTTTCCCTACTTACCATCCCTTCTCTTTTTCCCACTTCCCCTATTTCACTACCATCACCTCCCCTCACGTCCTTTCGACTCATTTGCCCACTTACTCTTCCCGCACTTATTCGCTGATTGATTAACAAGATAAGTAGGCTATTTCAAAAATCGAAAAATCAATAGATTTCATTGTTTCAGGATTTTAAAAGATTTTTTAAATATTTAAGGAATTTGAAGGGATTTTAAGAAGAGCGATTCAATTTTAAAGTTTCAAAAATTTTTGAAGAAATATTACAAATCCCAAGATAATTCATATGGGATTTCAAATTATTTTAAGGGATTTGTAGAAATTTCACCAAACCTATGTAATTTTATAAGATATCCAAAGCCTTTGAAGATTTAAAAATTTCAATGGATTTGATGAAAGTGTAAAAGATATTAAAGAATTTCAAAAATTTTAACGAAATTTTTAGAATTTTAAAGGTTTCCTAGAGAACCATATGGATCAAATGAAATTAAATGAAATATTAACTTACTTCTTTATTCATAATGTGTCCCCTAAGGGTTTACATGACTTCCATTCCTTACAATCTTTCCGTTTAAATCTATATTTTTTTACATTCTTATTTCAAAAGATTTGAGGAGTATTATAGTCAATTCAAATATGATTTACGGGATTATATTTTATCTTTGCGAGTTTACTAACTATTTTACAGGATTTCAGGGATTTTTTAAATTGAATGGATTTTAAAGGATTTTAAGGAGATCAAGGATCTTAAGGAGTGAAAAGGATTTTAAAGAATTTAAGATATGGAAAAATTCTATTGAATTTAACAAAATTGCAAAATTTTAAAGGGGTTTTCAGGAATCTTATAGGATTTCAGAAAATGTTGAAGAATTAAAAAAATGTATTCATTATATCAATGATATTTAAAAGATTTTAAGGGATTTCAACAGGCGTTAAAAGAAATTTAGGGAATAAATAAAAAAATTAAATTTCAAGGGAGTTTTTAGAGATTTCTGCGAGTTTCAGATATTACTAGAGATTCTAAGGGACTTTTAAAAAGTTTACCAGGTTAGAAAAATGCATAGGATTTCTGAAGAAATTCAGATGTTTCAACGGATTTCTCTAGATTTTAAGGGATTTATAAAGTTATTCAGGATCAGAATATCAGTGATATTAAAAAAATGTCTAGGAATTTTAACAGAACGTTTATAGAACTTTAAGGTATAAATTAAATTAAATTTCAAGGGACTTCTATGTATTTCTACTGGTTTCAGATATTTAAAGGGATTTCAAATGAGCTTGAAGATCGTTAAAATAACAATGTCCTTAAATGAGAACTTGAATGATTTTGGAAATTCAACATCTTATTTTATTAACGATAAATTATCTCATTGTTATTCTCTTATTATTTTAATATTTATTATATTAACAATAAATAATCGTGCAAATCTTGAAAAGAAATTATGCCCAAACTTAAACAACTGACATTTAACCTTTAGCCCCTGACTTTTGAAGTTCGAACTTTGACCCTGACCAGTGACCCTACATACTTAACTTGTCATCTTTAGCCTTTGACTTCAGCCAGATAACCTTTTGCCCCAAAGATTTTATTCTTCATCTACTAGTCTAATTTTTGTCCTCTGACGTAATTTTTATTTCTTGCCAAGGGAGAAAAATGGTCGAATCTACGGAAGTTTCCCCCCTAGACTTCGACCACGTGTTCGTGATCGTGAGATATCAAAGTTGAGAAAGCACGAAAGATGACTCTAGAGCCTTGTCGAGATCTGAGATGATCGATGGATTCAAGCATTGCAGAAAAACTATTCGCTATACAAGAGTGGTTCACCTCCTGCAGTTAGAGCTGTGAAAAGACGTGCTCGATACGTTTTTATTGTCAGAAGGGCGACGAATATTCTATTTGAACTTAGGCAGTTTATAATTTACTAGACTATCAGACGCGCGCACTAACTTTTTTAAAAATAATTTTTAATTTTATCATATTCAAATAAAAATGTGCATAATATTTTTTAAATAATATTATTGTATATTATTACATCATTTGATTTTTATAATATTTTTATAACGTGAAGAAAAGTACAATTTTACCTGAAGGAATATGTATTTTCATTGGAGAATAACAGAAATTCTTAACGTCTTTATAGACTTGTTACAGTCCGATTCTTTCAGAAATCTGCATTATCATCAGAGAAAACAGAAATTCTCAGTGTTTTCAGAGTAGATGGAGTTATGAGTACAAAATGTTTTGAATTAAATTTTTCTGGAAAAAGATCTTCTCATTCTTCATCTAGTCTGAGAAGATGCTAAGAAAATATTGGAAAACTGGCAAAATAATGCGTGTATTTCTGAAAAAGTATTCTTATTTTGATCTTTCTATTAGCTTAAAAGGGAAAACCACCGGAATGGCAAGTGGCAGTTCTGTGGTTCCATTTCCAGTGGAGAAGATATTTTTTCAGAAAAAATTTAATTCAAAAATATTATCTTGTTTTGATATCCAAATTTTTGAATCACAAGTTCTGCGTTGACTATGAAATTTTACGCCAAATATTATTATTATTATTATTATTACACCATTAAGCCATTTCCCTTTCGGGGTAGGCGTGACTCACTCGGCAGGGGAAAGGAGTAGTGTGTGGATGGGAT
>NC_046664.1:60416157-60417903 GCF_010883055.1 Belonocnema kinseyi
TTTACCTTGATACACTTGTTTCGTTAGTCGTTCATTTGGCATTCTCTCAACATGTCCGAACCATCTTAATCGATTTCTTTCCCATGTGTCTACTAGCGTCTATATTAAACTTATTTAATTCTGATTACTATCTCAGAGAAGTTTCTGAATGTATTACTTAATTTATTTATATATGTATATAACAATTTGAAAATTACTTAGATTTAATGCAATGTATTTTTATCTCACATAAAGATACTTATGATAATCCAAAGAACCCACGTAGGCAAGCCTGGAGTAAAGAGCACTAGTAGTCATTTTGGACAATAAAATAGTATTATTATAGTTGCTTTCAAGGAAATTACTGTTTTGAGAGCTAATTCCAAAAAAATGTGTATCATATAATTTTTGAAATTGAATTCAGGTACTCATTTCACCACATGACAAACATCTGAAGAAATTACATAATTGGAATAGTAGTACTTTGAAGATAAATATAAATAATAATATAATATAATAATATAAATATAAATAAATAATGTTGTTTTTCATATAATTTTAAAAATAGAATTCAGATACTCATTTCACAATATCACTGACATTAAAAACATTATATAATTGGAATAAAACGTGCCTAATGCCAAATCAGAACACCTGTAACTTGGCAAGAAATGTCAATAAATTAATAAATTGTCGGAGATCGATAAATTAATGAATTTTGTTTTTTACTTCTGTAGATTTTAATTTTAAATCAACTAGTTACCCTACGAGTAAAAAAATAGCCGCTACCATGCTTACTACGAATGGAGGTGAGCTGTTTTTATATCAAGGATAAGATGAGTCTTGGGGTTACAAAGAGTAAAAACGGAAAAGAAATACAATACTGTAAGACGGGGCTAAGTGGGGCATTTTTTTTAGATTTTCCCCATAAATTATACGAAGTAATTATGACCAGGCATTAATGCTTGAAATATAGGTATACATTCTGAACCTTTTCTTGCATATCGTGGAGCCAAAACGTTTAATTAGGCTATGAATCATTAGTTATTGAAATCCAAAGTTTGCACGTCTTTACTCTTTAGGCTAGGGCTAAGGCGTCCACTTTCAGCAAAAAGGCAAAAACGCTTTTCTGTAATACTGAATGGCAAAACATTATAAATTATAAATTTCTGTTGTTATTTCAAGGGTAATTAAACTAATGAACAAAGAAAAATCTTTCGGATTTTTATTCTGAAAAAGAGTTGAAATTAAACAACATGGAATTATAAGTGGCCCCGTTTACCCAGCGTGTCCCGTTAGCCTCGAATTACGGTATAATGATGAATAAGCGACAGGACGATAGAGGAATTGTCCCTTTTCCTTGTCTTCTTATCTTCTTCTTAAGGGATTATAAAACTTTCCTGAAATTTTTGTAATTATCTTTGACTGGCCATTTCCCAGTTCTTGCAAATAAAGAAAGACTTTTTTAGCAGAAGTTTTTACACATGAGAAATATGTTAATATTTCAGAGCTGAGTCACTAGGAAAATGTAAATCTCTGCAAAGTAGGTAAGATTACGCCTGTCTACGATTTGAAAAAAATTGAAAATCTGGCCATGACATTTTGATCTTCTTTGAGATCAGCGATAAATATGACGTTGATAATCTTATCATGATGCACGTCCAGTCACTATGTCAGTGTAGCACCTGGACTTAAGGCACAGATTTAGAAAAATACTACGTTGTGTGGATACATGTTTTTAGAAGAATAATTTAAATATTACACACA
>NC_046664.1:60418003-60425174 GCF_010883055.1 Belonocnema kinseyi
TAAGAGGCCAAAGTTCGACCCCTGAGCCGGTCCCTCTGGGTATTTTTCTATGTACCTTTACCGAGATTCTGGTGGTTCAGATTCCACCTTAAGCTGTAGGTCACCTTTTAATGCACCTGAATGAAATCTCGTGCACGAATGGTGGGAAAAAAACAGACTTTGCACAACATCTCAAATTAAGGATTCTGCTCTCATAAGATCAATTGATGGCCTACTAAAAAGATGTCCGTGACAGATGGTAATATACCAGGGCAGGCCCGTGTAGATTATTCGAAACCCCACTCTATAAAAAAACGGCTTCGACATATTGGGCTGTAACCATTTCAAGAATGAGAGAAAAATTAGCATTCTCATTTTTATTTATAAATAATATTAAAAAAATAAATATTTGTGCTTCATGTTTTATTTCATTGATTTTCACTGGCAATTAGTTTGTTTAAAGAATTTTAATATAAAATCACAAAATTTCGAAGAAGACTTAATATTTTGAAAAGTTTTAGGTTTTGTTAGTTTCTTTTTACCAGAAAATCGCTCTTCTAAATCAAAATCATCAAGATTCCCTAATTTGAACAATTTTGAGTTATCTTAGAATTTTACAGCGGAAATGGGTGTTTTTAATCATAAACTATTATATTTAAAATATTTAAAAAAAATTTATATTCTTCGGTTCCGTTAGACTCTTTATACCGGGAATTGACATTTTTATACCAAAATCATTAGATTTCAAAGGGTTCTAATTTTTGAATAATTCGAGGTTACATTTGGGTTTACATAAAAAATTCGTATTTTTAATTATTCGAAAATTTTCAATTTTTTAATTTTTTAACAGTTTAAGGCTGGATTAATATTTTTCACAAAAAAATAAATATTTTAAACGAAAATGATTAGATTTCTAAACACTTTTACAATTCAAAACAATGTTCTGTTATTATACAACTCTAGGTTAGATCTGTGTTTCGCATACCAAATTTGTATTTTTAACACAGATCATTATACTGAAATACAATGATTTTTTTGAAATACTAAAATTTATAAGCTTAAACAATCTTAGTTTGCGTGAGTGTTTTTCGTCTGAAATTTACATTCTTTTCTACAATTAATAGATTTTCACGAAGATTCATAATTTTTTAACAATTGTAGGTTATGTTTACATTTTACAATGAAGGTCAGTGTTTTTAGTAAAAAATCATTTAGATTTTAAAAATTAAATTTTTTTCTGCAATCTAAGGTTACATATATTAAAATTCTGCGCAGGAAATCTTTTTTTAGAACAAAAATCATGAAACTTCAAATTAGTTTTCCAACTTAAACTTCTTTTGTCATTAGTTAGTTTTTTGTCGATAATTAATATTTTTACTTTTTAAAGGCCCATGCGATTTTTAAAAATATTTTTCATAATCATTATATTCACAATTTTGTTGACGTTTTATGTCGGAAATCAATATAGATTTCAAAGAAATTCAAAATCTTGGAAAAATGTAAGATTTATTTAACATTTCTGACACTTTGTCTGAAATTGCTATTTTTAATAACAATATTAAATTTCAACAAATATTATGTATCAATTCTATCAATTCTGAAATTATGATATTCATTTCGATGAAATATTAAAAACATTCCTTGATCTTATTTTTTATTATTTTAAATAATGGAAACTCTGAATAAAAATCTTTCAATGATATTAATTTTTAATTTCTTCGAGAAGATTGTCTCGAAACTTATCTCTAAGCTGGTCTCGAATCTTATCTCGAAGCTTGTCTCGAATCTTGTCCTAAAGCTTGTGTCGAATCTGTTGTCAAACCTGTTCTCTAAGCTTGTCTCAAATCTTGCCGGAATCTTGAATCTTGTCCGGAAACTCGAATGTCGTCTCGAGTCTGGAATATCACAACTAGTCTCAGATATCGTCTCGAATTTTATATACCGACTTAAAGCTCGAATATCGTCTCGAATCTAGAATATTATCTTGAATCTCAAATCTCGTCTCGAATCTTGTCACGAATCTCGTCTTCAATCTTGTATAGAATTTTTTCTCGAATCTTGTTTTATATCTTGTCTCAAATCACGTCTCGAACTTCGTCTGAAATCTTGTAAAAAATGTCTTCACACGGAAAACCTACCTAAATTATAAGAGTTTCTTTCCGGAGCTGCCAAACCCGAAAAACGTACATCTTCTGATGCTTTGATTTAAATTTGTTGATTCTCATATCAGGTCACTCTTAATCCATAATTTTGTAGTTATATTAATTTAGCAGGCGGTACTGGCAGCCAGTACTGGCGCGGTACTAGACATGAAGATTAGACAGAGTTAAGCCGACGCTAGTTTAAATTGATAACAAGAAAAGGCCTGCATAAGATTTGTGAACTTTATTATCGCTTAAATGATAGATTAGCGATATTTTGGGTATGAATAAAAAAAACTCAACTCAGATACGATTGAACATTTTTAATTTTAGCTCGAAGCCAATCAAAATTTTTTTTACGTTTTTTCGGTTTAAATAAAAGATAATATTTTAGGCTCTATGTCATATAATATTCAGATTTTTGCAACAATTTTCCTAGGTCATGCTAAAAGTTGAAGTCGAGGTACAAAAATTTGAGAAAACCTTGATTTTTAAAAAAAAAACTTCTCACGTTCTGTCTTTCCTTCAAAACTTCAAAAATATATCTATTAGGCACCGTTCGACCTGGAATTTCATAAGCTTTCTAACTGTTTAAAAAAATGCCCTCTTTTCTTCTTCGAGTTATGCTGGTTCAAAGTCAGCAGTGATTTTAAATACTGCTCGCGCCCGTGTAGGAATCACCAAGCTACTCCCAGTGTCCACGCCTGGGCCAGGCTGAGGCCCCAAGCCTGGTTCTAGCTTGTATTTCCTAGTAACTACAGCGCGAGCCCGGCTAGATAGCAGTGCTCCCAATTCTGCTATTCTTTCACACTACACATGATTAGCCTCGACAATAGGATTGGTAACCTTTGTGGACGCGATGCGAACCGAATACATCCGAAGTACGAGTAATCTGAACGTCGAGACTAATGGAGCGACAAGTGATTGTCAATCAGTGTCATTTTTTTGGTGTTTTTAATTAAAATACATTTTCGTGATTAGTTTAAACTGCTCGTTGATATTTTTTAAATGCAAGGAGAGGGATGTGTATGACAAGAACATGGTGGATGCTGCTAATGAAGTTTTCCTTTTAGATTTTCCACGTCAAATGCTTCCATGCTTGACACTTTATGATTAGTTTTTTCTTCAAGTTTACGTTTTTAATAAAGTTTTTTCTTTTTAATTGCATCAAGTTTATACTCAAAAAGGAGTAACAAGATGTGTGCCACGCATAAAATGGATGGTTTCAGATTTGATCAAATTTTATAGAAGAAAAACAAACCTTCCTAAAAAAATGGCGTTGAGCGGAATCGATAATAAGCTAGACTCAAGCCAGGACCAGGTTCGGCGACCGATCCTGGCGACCGAGCCAGGCCCCGGCCAGATTTATGTTTGGTTCTAGCTTGACCCAGGCTTGTTCACCAGGCCAGGGCCTAGTTTTTCCAGACTTGGACCCGCTTAGGACCATGAACAAATTTCTACACGGGGCGAGATGTAAGTTACAGCTAAATGCAGGCATTTCCCAATGGGAAATAACATGGAATAGACAATAATGAACAATAGTTTTATACATTTCATACAGCGATAAACTAAATTTTAAATTTTATAGGAAAGTGCACTACATAATGCACAAAGAAGGAGAAGTTAGTCGATTATTCAGCATCGTAATCATGCTCGTGAAGTTAACCCGAGTAAAAAGATGACGAATGTCGTCAGAAGCACTCCCAGTTCGCGAATGGCGCAGACGGAAAATATAAATTTCAAATCCCCATGACGTGACGCGACCCTGCATTTTTGTTGGAATTTCGTTGACTTAATTTCATATCCAATTAGACTGCGACAAGTCTCAAGTCCTGGGAAAAAAGACTCTCGTTGAGACTCAATGAGGAGCTCCCAACGGGTTGCCGTCTTTAAGCATTTTAAACATTCTAAAAAACGTTTTTAAAACAAAAATTGATCCAGAGAAAATACGTTTGTGTTTTTCTCAAATTTGAAGAAAGAATACTGAAGTTAATTAGGTTTAAATCAACGTTCATTGATATAATAATTTCTTCTTTTGAAATATATTTTGTGAAAAACAGTTCTTAATATTTGACGACTATTGTAAAAGGTGGTGGGATGCTTGGGATAAATCAGAATGTGACATCACACAATATCGACGTCTAAATACAGACTTCACAATCTTTCCTCTATTCCCGTCCATACTTCTTCAAAAAAAAAAAGAATTCACCTTTTTTCCTTTCTTTCCACGAAACTTTGTTCTTTTTCTCATTTTTTCGCTCAAATGCATATTAAATAGTTATAAGCCCACAAGAAAATCCAAGTATTGTACGTTAAGAATAAATTATTTTCAATTCAAAAGTTGACTATTATAGTTTTGGTTCAGAATTCATCTCTTTTGCTGGAAAGTTGTACTCTTTGGTTGAAGACTAAGTTAATTTCTTAAAAATTGTTTTTTTAGTTGAAAATTCAACTATTAAATTGTTCATTGAGAAATAATTTCTTGTCTTACAAATCTAACTACTTGGTGAAAAGTTAAACTAATTTGTTAAACATATTCATTTTAACGATTAAACATTTAACTATTTCTTTAACAGTTCGTACTTTTTTGATCAAAAATTTATTCTTTTGAGTGAAAGTTTATCTTTCCCTCATTGAAATGCATGCATTATGTTGTAAATTTGTCTTTTTCAACAACAAATAATAATAATAATAATAATTAGTATTATTATTATCATTATTATTATTATATTATTACACTAACAAAAAATGCCTTCGACATGTTGGGCAGTATAAGCCTGTGACAAAATTTCAATACAGAAATGTTTTTTTTTATAATTAGCTCTAAAAAAGGATGGTAGCTCTAAGAAAGCACACAGAGGTGACTGTTGTCACCTCTAACGCTCGTGGCCGCTCGTAATTGTATACCTACTAGATCATCGCAGGAGGTTTCAACCACCGTATTAAATTATTTGAATAAACTTATAACATTCTAATCTCATCAGTCACTTGATTTAGTCCGTGGGTATGATGTATAACCGGGTTCACCCGAGTTAAAGTTTAATAAAAACGGGGCTGTCCCGGTATATATCATCAGTCACCTTTGAGCCTCGGTGGCTCAGTTGGTTAGACACTTGGACTTCACCTCAGAGGTCCGGGGTTCGATCCCTGAGCCAGTACCTCCGGAAATTTTTCAATGTACCTTTACCGAGGTTCTGGTGGTTCGGAACCCACCTTAAGCTGTAGGTCCCCCCATCGTGTACTTGACTGGAACCCAGTCCGTCAATGATGGGGTAAAAACCAGGCTTTGTCCAATATGTCTGGGCAGACTGCTCTCATCAGATCAGTTCATTGCATTATAAAAATGCGTCCGTGACTGATGATATATACCGGGACAGCCCCGTGAAAAATGGTCAAATAAAAAATCCAACTCTAACCAAAAATGCCTTCGACATATTGGGCAGTATAAGCCTGTGACAACATTTCGCCACAGAAATGTCTTTTAATAATAATAAACTTGTGGGGTGAAAATTCGGCTGCTTTGTTAAAAATGCAACTACTTCATTAAAAAATTATTTTTAACTTGAAAATCCATCTCTTTGGTTATAAATTTCACTATTTTGTCATAGCTTTTATTTTTCGGTAGGGAATTGCCTTTATTATCTGTAAACTTAAATATTTCATTTTTAGTTGAAAATGCATTTATTTTGTAGAAAATGTAGATATTCCATTGAAATTGAACGGTTTTGTCTTTGTTGAAAACTAGTCTTTTGTATAAAAAATTTATCTTTTTTAGATTAAGAAGTCATCTTTTTAATAAAATTTTCTTGTTCGAGAATTTAACGCTCGTCCAAAAACTAGACCTTTTGACTTTAAGGTTCGAGCGTTTGATTAAAAATGCTACTGTTTGTGGTAAAAATTATTCTTTTTTTGTCTAAAAATTCTACGATTAGATTAAAAATTCGTCTTTAGAGCTTAAAAATGTAACACGTTGTCGAAAATTTCATTCTTTCTTTTTGTAAACTTCATCTTTCTCGTTAAAAATTAGTCTTTTGAAGTAGAAAATTCGTGCCTTTGAATAAAAAATTCAACTAATTTCTTAAAAATTCATCTTTTTAGCTTGAAAATTCAGCTATTTGATTAAAGCTTAATTTGTTCGGCTTAATAATTCGACAATTTGGCAAAAAATTCATCTTTGAAAATCGAAAATTTTAAATTTTGATCAAAAATTAAACCACTGTTTCGAAAATTCGTCTATTTAGTAGAAAATTTAAAGGTTAAACAAAAATTAATTGCTCAAAGATTGGTTGAAAATTCAACTGCCCTCTAAAAGATTCCTTTTCTTGGCTTAACGATTCAACTATTATTTTTAAAATGCTACTGTTTGTATTTGAACATAATTCTTTTTTGTCTAAAAATGCAACCATTTCGTTGAAAATTAATGTTTGTAACTGGAAATTTAATTATTCGTTTTTAATTGAAAAATCAACTGTTTTGTTAAAAATGTTACTATTCTTTGCAAATTTTTTTTTTTAATTCAACCAGTTTGTTAAACATTCGTATATTTATATAGGCAATTTGTCCTATTGATTTAAAAATTTAAAAGTCTTCTAGAAAATTGGTCTTTTTGGCTGAAACATTCAACTATTTGGTTAAAGTTTAATATTTCTTACTTGACAATTCCATACTTTGGTACGAAATAGATGTTTCTATATGGAAAACTTAATAATTTAGTTCCAAATTTATTCAATGTGTCGAGAACTCCTCTCTTTTGTTGAATATTCAACTATTTTCCCGAATAAAAATGCTTCGACTTGAGTTCGACTTGGTTATGGCTTGAGTTCATCTCCAAGACATCGATATCTGGGTGCCTCTCAAAAATGAGTTAAGACATAGGCCTTCATCTTACTTTTATGGCCACGACAGGTAAAACTAAAAAATGAGATTAAAACTGATGAATGAAAAATTTGTAATTATTAAATTAGTTACTTTTAATTTAAAATATCAGAATCGGTGGGTCTGAACAAGTTTAACCCTTAAAAATTTTCTTTAAAAAAAAAATTGTAACTTTC
>NC_046664.1:60425274-60454425 GCF_010883055.1 Belonocnema kinseyi
AACCATTAACAAAGATGAGCTTTTATGACTGTTAGAATTACCCTTTTTGTTAAGGCAGGTATACGCTCGAAGTAATAAACCCGCACGTGTTGTAGTAATAAAAATTCGACTCAAAAGATAAATTTATGTCTTCAAGACACAAAAACTTGTCTCCAAGACATAAATTGAAGTCTGGCTCCGTCTCAAAACTGGGACATGATCAATTCAAACTTTTCGACATCAGCATGTCTTGATTGGGGGCAATTCAAGTCGAACTCAAGTCGAAGCATTATTTTTCGGGTTGTTGAAAATAATTTTTTTGGTTCGAAAATCTAACTGCTTTTCTTCAAAATTTGTGTTTTTGGATAGAAAATTCGTGCTTTTGGGTTTAAAAGTCAACTGTTTTAAAAAATCTTTACCTTTTTATCTTAAAATCTCAAACATTTCTTTTTTTAAATTCATTTCTTTTAGTCGAAAAGTAATTATTTTGTTAAACAATTTAACTACATATTTCGTTAAAAATTCAATATATTTCGACTTGAACACTTGAGCGTTTCCTATTAAATTTAGTATTGTACCTATAAATTCATTTTATTTAAAAGACTTTATACCCGCATGATTCACCTATTTTCGTGAAAAATCACCACTATATAAATTAAATAATAACATAAGGAGCATAACAATTATTAAATAAAGTATAATCAAATAATAGAACCAATTATGTTCCAATGATTGAGTCAATTATTCAACAATGACTGATTATTAAAAATTAATTTTCTGTTCCCAGAACCATAATGTTGGTACAAAATGGTAGCTATAGCTTTCACATCAAGATCGAGGCAAATACAGTGCAACACGTACAATAAAGAAAAAGGCAGGGAATTAAATCACGTCGATGTCGATTAGTATTGACAACGGGGATTAAAGAGCAATGGTCAGTCTGTAATGATCGAGGAGAGCCTAGCGTGCATTGAGGACTGTAATTTCATTGATAATATTTAAATAGTGGCTTTTAATAGCTGTCTTCTCTCGGCGGGGGCTGCGACGAGGCCCCTCGGGTCCCCGTAGCCTCACCAGCGCCCCAATATCCCCACCCTCTGGCCCTGACATCCGCGCAGAGAGGCGTACTATTTATTAACCGGGCCCCTCGCCGGGCCCCTCATTATTTCATCGAACTCTTTCATCGTCTCATGGTTAATGGAGACTATGTATACCAACGGTCATCTCGATTTCCAGCTGCTCGCGCCAGACGTCCCCCAATAATCCTAAACTTAACCCCGTCTTGAAGGATGATACATGTGAGTGCCATTTTCAAACAAATTATTGAAGGAGAGTGCACGCCGTGTGAAATCATTGTTTGTTTATGATGTTTTGTATGCACAGTGAACAAATTTCCTAGGGGCCCTAAACTACGTAGGGTTATTTTAAATACTTTTCTAACCCTTATCTTCTCCGTCACGAATCACACCCAGATTGAAGCCCTTAGAGGACGTCACAGAAACGATCGCCCACGCCCTCTTTTAAGACAAAATTTATTCTTAGATTTCATTTTTTAAACGCCTTAGCTGCAAGATAAAATTTTTGAGTCCTTACAACCCAACATTCTCTCAGGGAAGGAAAATATGGTGACTTTCGAAGCAAATAGGGGAATAAGAGCGGAAAGCCTTACATAATGACTTTGTGAAGCTCTTCGCCTGGGGTGATTGCTAGAGAGATTGTTCCGCGACCTGGATCGGAGCATTGTTACGGAACGAACGTGTTTGTTTAATATCCAACACGGAAATTTTATGTAAGACATCATAGTAAAATAATTATAGTAATAATAATAATAATTTGGTGGTGGCTCAGTTGGTTAGACACTCGGACTTCACCTCAGAGGTCCGGGGTTCGATCCCTGAGCCGGTACCTCTAGAAATTTTACAATGTACCTTTACCGAGGTTCTGGTGGTTCGGAACCCACCTTAAGCTGTAGGTCCCCCCATCGTGTACTTGACTGCAACCCAGTCCGTCAATGATGGGGTAAAAACCAGGCTTTGTTCAATATTTCTGGGCAGACTGCTCTCATCAGATCACTTGGTTGCATTATAAAAATGCGTCCGTGACTGATGATATATACCGGGACAGCCCCGTGAAAAAATGATTAAATAAAAAATCCAACTCTAACCAAAAATGCCTTCGACATGTTGGGCAGTATAAGCCTATGACAACATTTCCACACAGAAATGTTTTTCTATATTAATAAAGAGCCTCGGTGGCTCAATTGGTTAGACACTCGGACTTCACTTCAGAGGTCCGGGGTTCGATCCCTGAGCCAGTACCTCTGGAATTTTTTCAATGTACCTTTACCGAGGTTTTGGTGGTTTGGAACCCACCTTAAGCTGTAGGTCACCCCATCGTGTACTTGACTGCAACCCAGTCCGTCAATGATGGGGTAAAAACCAGGCTTTGTCAAATATGTCTGGGCAGACTTCTCTCATTCGATCACTTGATTGTAATATAAAAATGCATCCGTGACTGATGATATATACTGGGACAGCCCCGTGCAAAAATGATCAATTAAAAAATCCAACTTTAACCAAAAATGCCTTCGACATGCTGGGCAGTATAAGCCTGTGACAACATTTCAACACTGAAATGTTTTCCCCAATAATAATAATGCCCTACCGAAGGTGTTCCGCGTTGATGTCGCCGTAGGGCTTGAGTTCTTTTCTCATGACTTTGACGGCAATGTTGGACGTAGCATTGCTACAGGCAGGATTTCCCATGCAAAATAGGCTGATAACGAAGAGGAGAGGGACTAAGTAGAACAACAAAACCAATCAATGAAAAATGGAGAATATATTAAAGATTTTGAAACGCTTGTCGCTTCCCGAGAATAGTCGGGGCGCCCCTGGAGCCACCGCTCGGGCCACAGCATGCGGGACGGTTACGATGGTGAGCTGCGAGATAGTCAGGCAGATCTCACTAATCAAACAGCTGGCCAGCAAGAACATCTGCCACAAACGGTAAACAGTCGAACATCAAACGTGCCTTCTGACGATGCTTTGTCTAGCACTAGGTATTTGCAGCCAACCACCTCGACAGAAATACCGTGGGAGAGCATCAATTGGGATACCACAATGAAAGAGGAATTGGTGCGTCTCTATTATGAAAGTGCGAATTTTTAAACAAGCAAGGAAAAAGGATACAATTTAAAAACAAAATTTGCTGCAAAGTATCCTAATATACAAAAGGTCGCACTAAGAGATCTTATCGCTAAGGTGAAAGACATCAGGACTAATCTACATGTTACAGAAGACTGAGCAATGAAGATTAAACAACAGGTTAATTTGGCGTGGAAAAACAACGGCAATGAACATCAGTTAGAGTAAGCCGCGACAAGCGGTCAAGCAGGAGCAATTGATGTTCTTCCTCAACCTATTAATGATCCAACGCCACCACATCCTCCAGAGATGGATGACCTTATACAACCAGAGGTAGAAGCAGAGGTTCAGCAACCAGAAAAGCGACGAAAATGGACATACCATATGAACAGAGATGTTATGCACCTTTATTTTTTGGCAGAGAAATGTGGGCAAAGTGTGAGGAGAGAACATCATAGACTCTTTTTACTTAAATATCCAGAGCTAGATACAAAAATAAATGAGCAGGATGTGGCAGATCAAAAACGCTGAATATCTGTAAACAGACTGCTTTCGGCTGTTGAAATAGCTGCTATCAAAATGGAAGTGGAACGGCAGCTTCCTGATGATGAGCTCGCCTTGGAAGATGTAGATAACGAAGACTTGATTGATGCTGAAGGCATAGGTGCTAGGGATAATGAACACCATGCACCGCATCCATTAGAACCACATCCGGATATTACTAACGATGATGTAGATAGGGAAATCTCAGAAGATCTACAGCACCTGGAAAGGAATTTTGGTCATGCTTTACTAGAGTTCAGATATATAGAACCAACACTGAGGCATTCTCTGCCCAAAATAAACATCACAAATCATCTGCGTACACTAATACTACATCTCGACAGTAAGGTTTTACCTACGTATTTGAACGTAGCACAAAATGCGTTAGAGGTGCAAACTCTTGTATACTGTGCAGCTGTGGCAACCGTTTGAACGACAGAGGCTTGATGTTCTTACTGCCAGACTGCGTCGGTACAAGAAAAGTAATACACGAAGGCAACAAAACCAAAACTTTCAGACAAATGGAAGAAGGTTCTATCGTGAACTGAGAGTAAAGCCAAATAACCACTAAGGCACCGAAGTCCCTCAATTGGAAGATATGACTAACTACTGGTCAGGTGTTTGAGGAAAAATGAACAGATGCAATTTGGACACTGCGTGGTTCAAACTGGAGGAAGCAAGGGCAAACAATAGCTCAGAAATGCATCTGACAAACATCACAGCTTTGGATGTTTCAGATGTCTGGATGAGGGCAAGTAATTGGAAAGCTCCAGGTCCGGACATGGTGCACAACTTCTGGTACAAGTACCTAACGAGCATGCATCTTGCGTTGGCAAGGTGTTTTCAGAAGATCATTGAACACCCAGATTTGATGCCAGGTTTTATGCTCCAGGGTACTACGTATATGATACCAAAAAAACCAGACGCTCAAAATCCATCAAACTTTCGACCGATAGCCTGTCTTCCAACAATTTATAAATGTCTTACAGCTATCATTGCAGATAAGGTATATTCTTATTGTGACAAGAATGGCATTCTTACAGAAGAACAAAAAGGATTTTGTAAAAACTCACGAGGCTGTAAAGATCTAGTCTTTATGGACGCTGTTGCCATCACTTAAGCTCGTAAGCATCAAAGGAACTTACACGTGGCATACATTGACTACAAGCAAGCATTATTGACTTTCTAAGCCATGCGATGAGGCTCTGGGGTACAAGCATCAAGTATTTTGATCATGGACAAGCAAGGATAACTAGATCAATACGCTTTACGACAAGTATATTTCAAGGAGACTCTTTAAGCGCACTATGGTTCTGTTTAACATTGAATCCATTGAGCAAAACTAAACAGCATGTCTCATGTGTTCAGAATTCATGATAATGAGGATGGTCATCAAGTGACCCATCTTCTTTACATGGATGACCTGAAGCTGTACGCTAGTTCAGGCCAGAAACTACAGCAAGTGATTGATGTCACAAAGCAGTTTTCCAATGATATCCACATGGAGTTCGGACTAGATAAATGCAGAATAGTGTATTTAATCAGAGGGGAATTAGGGACCGCAGAGATAGAGAGCGAGTTCGAAAATGACATTGAAGCAATGGCTGCAGACGAATCATATAAATATCTGGGTATTCTTGAATCTAAGCGTATTCAACATACGATAGTTAAGACAAGCCTAATGACTGCCTTTACTATGAGACTCAGATTAATTATGAAGAGTTTTCTCAACTCGGAAAACAAAATCAGGGCGATCAACACATATGCCGTCCCTGTCCTCGCGTACTCCTTCGGGCTCATAAAATGGTCTAACACCGACCTTGAAAAGTTAAACAGAATTGTTCGCGTAGAAATGGTGAAGTACCGAATGCACCACAGAAATCCAGCGATTGAAAGGGTAGTTCTACCACGACATTTAGGGGGTAGGGGCGTTGCAGATGTCAAAAAACTGTGTGAGTCACAAGTTATACAATTACGAGACTACTTTAACAGCAAACAAAATGTTGCGCTTTACAGAACCATCTGTCAAGCGGATCTCGAATACACGCCCTTAAATTTGTCCTCAGATGGGGCCTTGAATATCAGGGCAGAAACCATAGAGGAATTAGAAACACAATGGAGCCAGAAAGCCACCAAAGTGAAGTGGATAGTGAGTCATCTAATATTTAGCTAAGAAAGGGTGTTCTGTATCCAGAGACGGAAGGATTCGTCATTTCAATACAGGACAAGGTTGTCAGCACCAGGAATTATTGCAAACACGTGTTACTTCAAGATGTGGCTGACCGGTGCCGATTATGTGGAGATACCAACGAATCCATCGAGCACATTATTGATGGCTGTCGCGTAATAGCTCAGAGAGAATATACGCACAGATATAATGATGTAGCGGGCATTATACATCAACAACTTGCCCTAGACCTAGGACTCTTAAAAGAATGGGTGCCCTTCTACAGATACATTCCAATGCCCGTTTTAGAAAGCGAAGATTACATCTTATATTGGGATGTTACTATCCAAACGGATCATTACATCCGGACTAATCGACCTGACATCGTGATGCGAGAAAAAAAGTTGGAAGAGTCTACATCATCGACATGGCTTGTCCGTTTAATCGAAATTTGCAGTCAACCTATACAGCCAAGATCCACAAGTATAGGGAGTTAAGGCATGAAGTAAAGACCATATGGAAGAATGTGAATCATGCATCCATTCATCCCTTTGTGATTTCGGCAACAGGCAATGTGCACGCAAGATGCACTGAACATCTTGAACATTTAGGTGTCAGTAGGGTATTAGCAGCAGCTCAGAAGGCGGTTTTATTAAACACCTGTCGCATTGTAAGAAACTTTCTTGATCATCAGGAAGCGAGCGACTAAAAACCCGTGGAGTGACAGATGGTAGCTCTAAGAAAGCATCCAGAGGTGACTGCTGTCACCTCCAACGCTCGTGGCCGCTCGTAATTGTATTCCTACAACATCATTGCAGGAGGTTTCAACCATCGTATTAAATTATTTGAATTAAGTTATAATATTCTAATCTCATCAGTCACTTGACTTAGTCCGTGGCTATGATGTATCACCGGGTTTACCCGAGTAAAAGTTTAATCAAAACATAATATTAATAATAATAATAATAATACAGTGAGACTCTTTAATAGTCCTTCCTTCTATAGCCATGCCGCGCTGCAGGTGGGTGTAACAGGAGCTGCGCGGGGTGCGCGGGGTCTCCGGTTGTCACTCAGGGGAGCACTGAGGCGTGAACGAAAAAAAGCGGAGCGAGTTATAATGAGTTAGTTCCCACCCAGCGCCAGTCCTAAAATCGGCTCAATAGAAGATTTCCACTGTACAAATTCGACTTTAATAGAAAAAATTTGACTTTTTAACTTAAAAGTATAAATTTTTAACCAATAATAATAATTTTTTTTCCGGACAAAAGTAATTCTTCTCATTCTTCTTTCCTCTTTTTTATTTTTGTTCAATAATAAATTTTTTATTTTAATTTTTCAGATTATAATAGGATTTTTTTTGTTTTTAACCTGAAAAAATAAATTTTTAATCAGATTGTCTAATCATTAAACAAAAAAGATGGAACTTCAACCAAACAGTGGAATTTTGAACGTTCAAGGACGAATTTCCAAATAAATGGACCAATTTTCTAAAAAAAAAAAATCATTAAAACCAACCACGAAACATTGCATTTTGAAGCAAGTAGTCGAATCTTCAAGCCAAAAAGACAAATTTTGTAAAATTCAATTGATTTTTTTTTATTAAAAATAAGAAGATTACTTTACAATAAAATAGTTAAATTTTTAAGAAAAAGGGAGGAATTTTCAACACAATAGTTGAATTTCAACAAATTGGTGAAATTTTCAAACTACAAAGTCGATTTTTTAATAAAATTATCAATTTGATCAACAACAATAATTAACCTTTAGTCAAATAATTAAATTTTTACATGCAGAGAGTAATATTCAACCGTATGGTCCAATTTTCAAACGAAAAAATTCAGATTAACCAAAAAAAGTTGCATTTTTAACCTAATGCCGAATCTTCAAGCCAAAAGGAAAAATTTTGTAGAAATTAGTTGAAGTTTCAAACAAGCACAATGTACCAAAAAATGATAATTTTTTAATCGGAAGTAGAAAAATTTTTAATCTAAAAAGACGAATATTCAACAAAGCAGTTAGTTATTCAAGAGAAAACATATTACTTTTCAAATCGTGAAGCTAAAAGGATTAAAATTTATTCAAGTAGTTCAATTTTTAACCTTCAAAGATGAATTAGTATTGGTTTTTTTTTTTAACAAAAACAACTTCAAACCATTTTTAAACGAATAATAATTCAAATTAACCACGAAAAATTTCATTCTTAACTAAATATTTGAAACTTCGAGAAAGTTTAATTTTGTGCCAAAAACTTTTTTAGCAACAAAGATGAATTTGCAACACAATAAAGTTTATATTCAACGAAGTAGTTAGATTTTTTAATAAAAAGGATTACTTTTTAATAAAAAGATCATTTGTCAACAAAGCAGGCGAATTTTTAATTTACTGGCTAGAAAAAAAAAGATTAAATTGTCATTAAATAGTTGAATTTACCAACAAAAAAAACGAATTTTCAAGAAGACACGTGAATTTTCGATCCAAAAGATGAATTTTCTGTCCAAAAAGGCGAATGTTCAACAAATCAGTTAAAGTTTTAACAAAATCATTACATTTTATAACAAAATAGTTACATTTTCAACCTTTTAACTAAAAAAACTAATTTTTGACAAAAAATAGAATGGTTAAATTTTTATTTAACAAGATTAATTTTGAGAAGAATTTTTTAGAAGACAGTTGATTTTTTAACCAAAAAATTGTGTATGAAAACAGACGAATATTTAACAGAACAGTCGAATTTTCGAACAAAAAAGATGATATTTTAACGATAGAGCTGTATTTTTTACAAGAGAGACGAATTTTCAACACAATAATTGAGTTTTTAACCAAATTGTTGAATTTTAAACCTGCTTAGGTAACTTTTCAATTAAATGGTCCAATTTTTAAATACAAAAAATAATACTTCAAACAAGCAAATGAATTTTTCACCTACTAAGATTACTTTTCAACCAAGTAGTCGAATTTCTAAATACAAAAAATCAAACTTCAACTAAGTAACTAAATTTTCAAGCAAAAAACGAATATATAAGAAGACAGTTGAATTTTTAATCGAAAACGACGAATTTTGTAACTAAAATATTCAATGTAAAACAATTCAAGTTTTAATAAAATAATTAAATTTTCAACCAAATAGTTGATTTTCCAACTCAAAATTATCAATTTTCGAACAAAAATGCAACAGTTTAATTGAATTTTAAGAATTTTTATTTAACTAACTGGTCGAATTTTTAGACAAAAAAATAACTTTACCCACAAAAGGTAGACTTTTTAAACGAATCCAAAATTTTAACCCAGTCCAATCTTCAGAACAAAACGAAAACTAATTTTTTAAACGATCGTTACATTTTCATACAAAAACTTTTTTACCAAAGAGATTAATTTTCATTACAAAAATTATTATTTTGTAGTCGAAAAGGATGAATTTTAAACAAAGCAGTTGCAGCTTTAAACAATTAAGACAAACATACAATGAAATAGTTGAAGTCAATTTTCTGCCAAAAATGGTTTAGTTGAATTCCCTATCAAAAAGCTTATTTAACAACTAAAAAAAAAGAAATTTTCAAGGAAATAGTTTAATCTCTAAATAAATAGTAACATTTTTAACAAAGACAGATGCACGTTAATAAATAATAGATTTTTCAGTTAAAACTAATTTACTTTCAAACACAAATTTCTGGATTTTTTTCAACTCAGTTCGCATTTAGGCGAAAAACGAGGAGAAGGAGAAATTTATAGAAGTAAACTGATTTTTAAAGTAATTTTTTGAATGTGAAGAATTTGTGTACAGAAAAAGAAACTCAAAAGATATGTAGTAAAATATTATATTCACTCTGTAAAAAAAATTTAGGTAAGATTTTTTTTTAGAAAATCCACTTTCAAGAATTTGAAAAAAGCAGCGATTTTTTTAATTTTTAAAGCTTTTCAAAATTATATGAATTTAGTTGGAAGAGCAAAAATTCTAAAATAGAAAAAAATCTTGAAATAAGAAAATCCCGAATTTTTCACTCTAGAATGATATATCCAAATAAAAACTAATTCTGACGCCGTAAACTAGACTTTTTCTTTAAGTTTGACTAAATTGAAAAGGAATTAATCAATATACCAAATTTTAAATGACGTCAATTTTTTTGATTCTACGTTTCTATCGTTTTTCACGTACAAGCTGTACAAAGCAAAAATAATGTCCCAAAAATGTTTTTACAATTTAAAAAAATATTTGATCGAATTAAACATTATTTAAAGATAAAATTTTTTGGGGTTATTTTAAAAATATGAAAAATTTAGTCTACAAAATTTAATAGCATAAACTATCAATTTTTTTCCATCAGCGAATAGAAATTGAATGAATAATATAAAACAAGTGTGATTGCTATCTAAATATGAAGTTAGCGTGACTCTGCAAAACGCTATGCCACATATTATATATTTACTTGCGTTCTTTTATATTTTCTTATAAAGAATCGTATAAATAAAAAAAAAGCAGACGTGCGTAATGTAAACGAGAAATATGGATGCAAAACACGAGTTTATATTTTATGATCTTAGGAAATTTTATGTTAAAAACGCAAGGAAATATCTCTTGTCTTAACTAACTTAAACACTTCCGTATGAGAATGTATTTAAATCAATGTACATTTGATTCAGCTTCGCCGAGTCTAGTTAATAAATAATTTAGAAAAAAAATAAGAAAACCAAATATTGAATACTGGAAAATCAAAACGAATCTTTTTTATATATTATTTTGGTTGCTAATGTTTATAAAAATTTGGTTTTAAATTTTGGATTTATTGAAGTAGATTACGAATTCACATATTTATTTAATTTTGTAGTGATTCTTAAGCCATTGCGGATTCAATTTTTCCAATCAAAAAATTAAGATCATTAAAAGGAATTCTTATTAGACTTCTATAAATTATGCATAAAATAACAGAATAATATGCTTAATAAACACAAAACAACAATATTTTGCTACTAATTTTTAAAATGTATGGCATTATAAACGCAATTTTTTATCTATGAAGTAAGTCGGAACTCTGGGCATTTAAATATTGAAAAATAAAATAATTAAAAATATGCATCCAGAATTAATCAAAACCCATGACAATAAATTCTCAAATTCAAGAGTTAAAAATGAGAATATTTTAGAAAAATATTGATTTCTTTGCATCACTGAAGGAAACTTTTAATAAGAACAAAATCTTTTTTACAATGTTTGAAATAACAACTAACGCCTAATGCATTTAAAATTTTTAAGCTGCTTTGACTTTGCAATATTTCCTAAATGTATCCCTAGATTTTGTCATCTACTTCTCTGAATTTAACGACAGATTAAACAGGGAGTGTAAATATCAAAAACATTTTGTAAAGAATATCAGTTTCTTAAATTGTTGTTATAATTTTTAAGTTAAGTAATTTAGTAGCAGATTTTAGAAAATTGTATAATTTAATTTTAATAATTTTACTTGGCGTTCATTAGGACTTTTGAAATGAATTTTTAAAAAATAAAACAAATGAAATAATCGGCGATGTGTGCTATCCGTGTGTGCTATCCGTGCTTATGACGAATTTCGTATTTTGATTTCCGAATTAAAAAATAAAAATAATTGCCTAAACTTGAAGTACTATCATATATATAATCAATAATCATATATAAAATTAAATATTGAAATAGCCTTATAATTTAAATTATAATATTTTATTTTACCAGGAATTAGGAGCAGAAATATAAATTATAAGCTTATTTGGAATTTTATATCGTAACAAGACTTTCTTACAAGACATAGGCTTAGAAAAAAGATTCTTCGATTCAAAAGACATTATATTGAAGAAAAGAAAAATATTTATGGGCTATCATTTAAAGAAAAGTTTCTTTTATTCAAAGAAATGATTTTACGTTCCAAAAAGTTTTTATTCAATTAAATTTTTTTTATCAATGTTGAAGTTTTTCTTGGCAAAATAAAAAAAAACATGTTAAAGAGACAATTTCTTTAATATAAAAAAATTTTTTTTCTGAGTTATTCTAGAATTCTAAATTTACCTGATGTTTCCCATTTTCGTAAGTGGATCTTTTTGAAGATATTTACAAGAAAAAAATTGCCAACAGAGTGTTTTTCGTAATAGCGTCAGTTTGGAATATATATAGTTTAAAATGAATTAGGTTTAAGTGTTTATTTGAAATATATAGTGTTTAAACAAAAAAAATGTATTTGAATGATTTTGAAGATCAAAAGTCAATAGATTTAAATATTCAAACTTGTCGAAATTAAAGAAACTCCAAATTTGAATCAAAAAAATTACGTACTTTTTAATGGTAAAACTTAAAACTTGCATAACTTTTAATTTAAAATTTTAAAAAGAAAACTCTTTAACTTAAATATATAAAATTCACAGTTCTACGATATTAAAGAGTTTCGATTCAAAATTATTGAATTTGAACTTTTAATGATATAGAATTTAAATTTATTTAATTTTTAAGGTTTATGTTTTTAATGTGTATAAATTTGCATCTTTTTTATAATTTCATTTGAAAGATTCTCGATTAAAAATTCTTCAATTTAAACAATTTGCAATTCAAATTTTTTATTTTTAATATTTCTAGTTAAAGATTTATTCATTTGGAGGGTTTATAGCTAAAAATTATTAACTTGGAATATTCAAAAATACATATAGTTCAATTTAAGGTCCATCAAATTTTAAAAATGTATAAATCAAAATTTAAATATCTGCTTGATTTTGAAGATCAAAAGTCAAGCCTTTTCTGTCTTCGAACTCGTCGAAAGAAAAAAAATCAAATTCAAACCATAAAATAACAGAATTTTAATTATAAAACATAAACCTTGCATAATTTTTAGTTGTAAATTGCCAAAAATGTAAATCTTTAATTTTTAGGTTTTAAAATTCACAGTTCTAGAATTTTGAAGTTTGGATTTAAACTTCCTGAATTTTTAAAATTTATAATTAAAAATTAATAAATTCTTAAATCTTTTAAAAAATTTATACAACTCCGAAGAACGTCAATTGTTTAAAAAATTGTAACCATGTGATCTAATAACTTTGTATTTGAAATACCCATGTTTGATGTGAACGCTAACATATCCTATAATGTTTTGAAATTGTAAGTTATGATTATTTTTTATAATACTAATTTTATCGAAAAACAAAAATAATTTAACATTGTTATAAATTTTAACTGTTATTCCAAAACTTATGATTCTATATTCATTTTTTAAATACTAATTTTCAACGAAAAGCACTAACTTACAACATGTTTATACGATGCTCGAAGAAACATTAGATAATTTGAAACATTAATTTAATTGCTCAGTGGTATTAGAAATCACAGATTTTTATCAGATCGCATAATATTCTTTATAACGTTTTAATTCATAACCCTCAAAGCCAGACATTTTTATTTTTTCAATTAATAATAAAGTTTATCTCTGAAAAAATTATCTCTTTCGATTCGCTGGGCATCGAAGCACAAGTCTGCCGATTGCCGGTCGGATGATCTTACCACTCAGCTATTGAAGAGATTGAAAGATAAATTAAAAATTTAATATATAAAAAAATTTGAAGAATTTAAAAGCCATTTAGGTTTTCCACAATAAAAATAATTCCGAGATTTCCACTTTTATTTAGATTGGAAATACTTTGCAAATAATGGAAAGTCTTTTTAATAAATTTAATAACTGTACGCTTTTACTACTGAAATAAATTAATTCCTTAGAAAAATATCAACAGAAGTGCCACCAACGTGCTTCACGTGCCATTTTAATTAGTTTCTTCTAAACTGAATTTAATAAATCGTTTTCAAAACGACTAAAATTGTAATTCAATTACAGTATTCATAGAAATAGAGACCAAATGGATGCTCCATCATAATCACAGTGACGTTGAAACGGAAGGAACTTCACTGCAGCCGATTAACATCTGGAGTAATTATAAACGTATTTCATTCCCTGCTGATTATTTAGATAATAAAATTATGAATTAGTTCATTAATTTATTAATAGCTTTTGAAAATTGCAAGAAAATAGAGCATTAATGCACTTTTCGCATAAGAAGCACATTAATCATCAGGGGCCGTCAATAAACTACGTCACCAATTTAAGGGACATGAAAAACAAAGTGTCTCGTCTTCCTAAAATTCGCGATGAGTCTAATATTTTTCATAAGTTTGGCTAGTATTCCTGAATTTTTTGGACGACTTTTCTATCCCCTTTTACAACTTTCCCAATTTTTCGAGACGACTAGAAGCAACCTTCGAGAAAATTAATCTTCTTGATTAAAAGATAAAGTTTTGGGTTAAATGTTGAATTCTTTTATTGAAAATTAAAATTTTTTGTGAAGATCCATCATTTCAGTTGTAAATTCATGTCTTTGTTTAGAAATTTAACTATTTAGCTGAAATTTTTTGTTTAGAATTAATTTTGTAAGTAAAACTGTAACTATTCTATTTTTGGTAAACAATTCATATTTTAAATTGAAAATTGATCTTTTCTAGTCGAAGAATCCAATATTCAGTTTAAAATTCATGTATTTTGTTGAAAATTCGTTTTTTAGTAGAAAAATTAATCTTCTTGTGTAAAAAACCATCCTTTTTTGTTAAAGGTGAAACTATTTTGAAACCTTACAAAAAATTTTTTTCTTCCTATGTTTTCAAGAAACGTAGAAAATTCTTGAAAATTAATCTTTATGGGTGAAAACCTCAACTACTTGGTAGAACTACTTTATTAAAAATTAATTTTTTTAGTTGAGGATTCATCTCTTGGGTTGCAAATTTAATTGCCTAATTTTTATAAAATTATTCATCTTAGTTGAAAAATCATCTGATTCAATTTTGAAATATTTTATTGAACATTTTTTTTTTGTGAAGATTCATCATTGTAGTTAAAAATGCATCTCTTTGGTTAAAAATTACACTACTTTGTGGAAAATTATTTTTTATCATTTATTTTTAAACTAAAATGTAAGTATTTTAATTTTAGTTGAAAATTGACATTTTTAATTGAAAATTGATATTTTGTAGTTGCAAGCTCCACTGTTTGTCTTTTTCTCGAGATTCGTCTTTCTTAGTAGAAAATTAATTTTCTTGCTTAAAAATTAATCATTTTTCTTTAGAAATCCAACTGTTTTGCAAATTTAAAGAAATTCTTCTTATCCTCCTATATTTTCAAAAAACCTAACAAAAAATTTGTAATTTAATTATTTTATTGACAATGAAACTATTTTTTTTTAATTCATATTTTTTGGTAAAAATGTAACTATTGTGTTAAAATTTAACGATTTTGTTAATTCATAACCAAATAGAATAATTTGTCAACAAATACGAATTATTTTCTACCCAAAAAATAAATTTTTAACAAATGAGGTGAGTTTTCAAACTAAAAGTTCGAAACTTTTAAAAATCAGTGAAGTTTTAAAGCGAAAATGATTAACTTTCAACCAAAAAGACCATTTTTAATCAGTTAGGATAAAATTTTAAACAAATATTAAAATTTTTAACCAAAAAAGATAAATTTTCAACCCAAAATTTAATATTTAAATTTAAAAAACTTAATTCTCAAACATTTCAGTTCTTACAAAAAGATGCATTTTATAAGATAGTTTAATCCTTGCCCAAAAGGAAGATTTTTCTACAAGATAAATTAATTTTCTACCAAAAAAGTTGAACTTTTCAAAAATGACTTTAAAAAATTATTTTTCAAGATAAATACAACATAAATAGTCAACAAGCCTTATTCAAAAAAAAAAGAAATAAATTTTTAACAAAATATTTAACTCTTAAACAAAATACATGAATTTGATATCTCAATTATCAAAGATAAATTTTCTACCTAAAATTATATCATTAATTATTTACCAAAAATACGAATTTTCAAAAAAATACGTGTTTTCTTTTAAAAACAAAAAAAATTACTTTTTAAACAGAATCGGAATAGTTTAATTTTATGTATTCAATTTTAGATGAGATATTTATTTACAACCAAAATAAAAAACGAATTTTGAACAAATGAGTTAAGTTTCCAACTAAAGAGGTGATTTAAACTATTGAAGATTCAATCACATCGTTGAATTTCAAATCAAAAAGATGATTTTTCAACCAAAAAGATAACTTTTCTATCCCCAATAGATAAATTTTCAACAAAATACTTAAATTTCCTGTCTTAAAGTTAATTTTTATATAAAATTCTAAATTTTTAACCAAATAGTGTATTTTTTCTAACAACAAAAGATTTGAAGGTTAAATAAATTAATTTCTAACCGCTTGAGTTTAACCCAAAAAGATTAAATTTCCATTAAATAGTTTCACCTTGGACCGACAAGATGATTTTTTAGCAAAAAAAGAATTTTTAACAAAAAGATTTGTTTTTTTATATTAGTTTCTGTGTATTGATTCTAAAGAGGTGAATAGGGGAAAGAGTGTCAAGCCCAAATTATAAAAGGGATTTTGAAACTTTTTAATTTATTATTGAACTGTGCAGTGGCAAGCCATCTTCACAACATTCGCAAACTTTTTCAAAATTCATCATGAGGAAAGTGCTAACGATTGATGTTTTTGACACGACCCCCCTCCCTTTCATACACGCTAAAAGGGTAACGTAGACTATGGACGCACCCTTAGTTGCAAGTGTTTTATTTAAATTTTTTCCCTTTTAAAAGTATGTTACCCTTAGTAACACAACGTAGATTTTTTCCAAAATATTTATTTTTCGATTGTTTTTTTTTTTTGCAGAATCAGTTTCCCCATTTCATACGTGCGCTGCTTCCACCGACGTCATCGAGTGTCGGCATTGTCAAAGGGCCCCTTGTAGGAGTCCGAATCAGAGATGAGATCTGATAAAGAGAACCTTCTCAGATTACTGTATGTGAGCCCCCGCTGGGCCCAAGCACCTTAAAACATCATTCTCACGTGCGGCGACATAACAAATGCAACCAGATTTGCATTCAAAATTCAAGCTTCTCATAAAACGCATTCTCTTGCAGAAAAATTTCAAACATTTAAAAATCTCTCTTTAGATTGCCTTATCACAAGAAAAATGTTTTCAATTAGATTTTTGGAACTCTAATACGAGGATAGAAACTATTGGAAGATGCTTTTGAAGATAGTGAGATCCACACTCTTTACTCCAATCACATCCAATGAGCAAAGCTCTTCCAAGGGCTGATTAGTATCCAGGATAATTCGCTTCAGGCGTTAGTAAAATGACACTTTATTGTACTGCGATGATCGATACGTAAAGTGACAGCAAGGAAAAAGAAGTGAGCGCCTACGTACGCGGTACAATGAAGCGTACTTTTCGAGAAAGAAAACTCTTATTTTGCCTATTTTAGATCAAGTATCGTAGGCACCAGGGCAGTAAAGTTATTTTATACTCGGAAGCCGTTTTACCGTCCTCTCCTTCGGCTCGGACGTTAAATTCGGCATCCTCGTATTAGGTTCAACTTTACTGCCTAGGTACATAATCTAATATTTCTTCACACTTTCCTGTCCTGGCAAAGAACTTCAGCTTCCTTTATATCAGGGGGTAACTATGTTCTACAAAACCATACAGTATCATAGAAAAAGTGCATAAATATTACAAAATTAATATGAAAAAATCTTCAGAATCATTTTTTCTTCATAGTGTAGAGTCAAGTAGTAAATGAGACTTATGTACATACTTATTATTTGGTTTAATACAAGCAAAAGCGACATAATTGACATACAGTCGAGTCTCGCAGTAGGGCGCCTCTCGATAGGGTGCCTTCTCCTCAACTGCGCTCGAACGTTACCCCCTCCTTCTACACTCTACGTCGACCGAGGGAGATTTCGAAGCATTGCCTCTGAATAGGGTGCTCGCAACGAAAATAAATTTTTCCATATATTGTGATTATGTGCATTTCTATTGCACATCGTAGCAAGCATGTATTCAAAAAATTAATTATATTTTACAATTATAAAATCGTATATAAATTAATACGAATGGATAATATCTATTATACCATTATTTTTTCGAATATGCGTTTTTTTTCTTGTCTTTTATTCAGGTAATCGTAGGAAATTAATCACTCAGCTGTGCGATTGTCGGAATAAAAATTTACGTACCATAATAATTGGTTTACAAATGCTTTAAAAATAAGTGTCGAATTTATTTCACATCAAACGGTCAATTTGTATCCCGCATACTACATATGTGTATTGGGATAGTCCAAAAAAGGCTTTTCGAGCAACAGGTTTAAGTCAATCCCCCCCCCCCCCCCCCCCCCCCCCCCCCCCCCCCCAAATATTACATTTCCGGAGAAATAAGGTCCGTATTTTTTCGAAATTCAAATATCAAGGGATTAGAGAGGAGTGTCTACGAAATAAAACCATGCTAATAACTTTTATTTTTAACCCATTCCCCTCCCTCACAGAGAACAAAATATGACCCGGACTTATTATTGTTAATTCTCAGCTATTTCTGTCGTATTTTTTAATAAAAGTAATTACTAATTGACAACTTGAATATCTCCCAACTCTTTTAAAACAATTTTTTATTTGTTAAACAACTATAACTTATTTAAACAATTACTTTTTCCGGAAAATGTAAAAGAAACTTATTTTTCAATTAAATGTATAAGTTAGTCTTTGTTTGGACTATTACATTTTTTCAACAATATTTTTAGTTATTTAAATAATTAGCTATTGTTTATTTGCAGAAAATATAAAAATTGAACTAGAGATGTCCACTTTTTTCAAAGTGGTATCCTATGCTACTTTTTGTTCAATAATTACATCATTTTCATACATTTCTTTCAATGTATTATAAATCTCTAATTGTTTTAAACATTTTTACCTGCTCAAGCAGCTTTTGTTCGCAAAATTTAAAAAATAATAGAAAATAGAATTATACGATTATTATTATTTTATTGTTATCTAGTTATAAAATTTCCCAAATTTTAAATAACAACAGGATTTTTAATTGACAAAAAATAAAATCCCGACTTGAAAAATATCCGAAACTAGAATTCACCGACAACGAGACCGACTTATAAAATAAACGAATAAAGAAATTCCCAAAAATATTTCAATTCTCAGAATTAAGAACTGCTGAACATAGTTCATTGATCTTATTAATTTATGAGCTATTATTCATTAATTAATCTTTTATTAATTATTCTCGTAAATTTTAAATTTCAGGAATATAAATATAATTTATTTACATAATGTCACTATATACTAACTATAATCATTATATCTGTAAATTATAAACAAGAAATATGATAAATCATAAGATATTGTTTTCTATTACAATTAAATAACGAACTCTTTAATGTGATATTTTTCTAATCAAATATATTTTGTAACGAAGCTTAAATATTTTAACATTTGTATAGTCACCTTAAAGGCCATTTAACGAATATTTTTTTATCTTTGGCAACAGTCCAATTGATCGAAAATTATTTTTCGAAGTGTTAAAACAAATCCACGTTGTAATTAAATTCTAAAATTTGACAATAAGAAAATCAGTATTATCAGTTTGGTTTTAAATTGATATATATATATATATATATATATATATATATAATGTAAACAAATATTTTTGAATATTTCAGACGTGTCAGTAAATGATCTGAAAGATTTTAAAGAAATTCTTTATTTTATAAGACAGGATTTGTTTATGCTCTTGAAAACTTTTCAAATTATTTTAAAGCTTCTGAGTTTTGTTTTGAAATCTTTAAAAATCTGCATTTCTAGAAATCTTTTAAAGTTTGATAATCATTTTGAGTCTCTTTAATTGTACTAAATATATCTAGAATTTAGTTGATTTTTTATTTGTTTTTATTTTCTAATTTTGATAAATTGAAAGATTTTGCTTTAAAATCTTCTAATCTCTTTTATGAAAGTGTAGGAAATTCTTTCATATGTTTAAAAACCGTTTGTAATTTTCTCTTAAAGTTTACTTTTCGAAATTTTTGAAATTTTTTAAAAATATTTTTTAAATAGTCTCTTAAAATTAATTTTTTTGAATGAAAACTTATTTTAAATTTTCCTAGGAACATAAAAAACTGTCTTTCCTTTTCGTGAAACTTCAGAACATTAAAAAAAATCTTTACAATTTTTTAATATTTTTTAATCGTTTCATAACTTCTGAATATCTCTTAAACTTACTCATTTTTTCTAAAATTATGTGATATATCAAGACTGCCAAATTTTGCTTAAAAATCTTTTACACACTTTTTTAACATTTTAGGAAATAATTGAAAATATTTTGTGATCTTTTTTTAATTTTCTCTTGAAATTTCTTAGAAAAAAATTATTTGAAAATTACCCCTAAAACTTAAGAACTTTTTTTCATTCTCTTGAAATCCTGCGAAAATGTAGTTTACCTTAAATAATTTGTAAATCCTGAAGGATAAAAAAAATGGTCTCAGACTTCCATACTCTTTTACCCCGAATTTTGAAATCCGCAAATCTTAAAAAAACTGAATTCTTTTAAAATAAAACCTAAATCATTTCTAGTCCAAACATTCACACTTATTAAAAAGCTTAAATCACTCAAACATGACTAGCCCCCGTTTCAAAGCATTAAAATTAAATATCATGAAATAAAATTCCTTTTTCTGTTTATAGATTTAATCTTTCATTAAAGATTGTAATTTAAAATTAGCCAATTTTGAACAATTTGAATTTCAGCGCAATATATAATTTTCAGCTTATCAATTTTATATCGTTTTGTTTTGAATGACTTGAAGCACTTAAAGTAAAACTATTGACTTTTAAGATTTGAAAATTAAAGTTTAAAAGTTTTTTAATACAAAAATGTTTTATTAGCGTAAAAATAGAAAGTACTAATTTCAATTCAATAAGTTTAAATGAAAGGCAGATTAACTACAAAAATTTTAATTTTAATAAATTCTAGAGTTTAAAGATTCAGGTTCTATTTCAAAAATATAATTCCACGTTATTATTTTCAATTCTCTAAATTAAAGAATCAATATACGAACTTAAAAAATTTCAAATTTTATTTTGTTTAGCAATTTTAGGCTAGAAACATTGAAAAATGAAAAATATCCTATTTCTCAGTTACTGAACATTTATTAAATTGGATATTTAATTTTTTTAATTTTAAATAGTTTGAAAATCCTTGAAAAACCTTCTTGAGAAATTTACGAATTATTTTAAATTTGTGTAAATTTAAAATTATTTTAGAAGATTTTTCAAAACATCTAAATATCCTTTAAAATGAATCCAATTTTTCCTACAATTTAACCAAATCTTGGAACTGAAAAAAAATCCTCAAAATCTTCCAGTTTTTTGTTAAAAATTTTGGAAATCTTTTTGATTATAATCTTGAAATAATGTTTCAGAATGAAAAATCATTTTCAATTTTCCTAGGAAACTTAAGAAAATGTTATTATTATTTTTTAACCTTACACAATTCTTAAAGAGCTATTCAATTTTTGGTTTGAATTCTGCAAAAACCTATATTTGGTTTTAAATCAGATTAATAGCACAGAAATTTCGGGACGAATAGCCGAATTTCGTCGGTACACTCACTTCGGTAAATTATTTAAAATTATTTCAAGTTTTAAATTAATTTTGAATGTTTACCAACCTTCTAAATATCCTTTGGAATTCCTCAAATTTTTTTCTACAAATGTCAAGTGTTCAATTGTTATTTATTACATCAAAATTCATTAATTTAACTTACAAATGAAACATTTTTTTAAATAGGACAACTAAAATTGTAACGTTTAAAATTTTAAAACCCTTCGAAATTTTAAATATTCAAGGCTTTCTATGTTAAACAATTGAGTTTCAAATTGTTAACTTTTAAAATGTTTGGTTTTAATTTATTCGTTTTTAATGAACAGTCGAATATTACTAAATACTAAATAATTCTTCTTCCTAATTACGTAAATTGTTTAGTGGTTTATAATCGTTTTGTCAAATCAACTATTATTAACTTTTTAATACCATAGTGAAGATTCATTTCTTAAATAATTTATTAATATTTACAGTTGAAGGATTCCAGTACAGAAGTAGATAACTAACAAAATCCGAATTTTTCAGGAGAGAAAAATAACATTCTGAAAAATAAAAATCATCATTTATTGATAAAACGAAAACTAAATCACGACCTTAAGTGTTTCTGAATTAGGAACAAAAATGTCGGACTAAGAATAATTTCCAGTTTAGAGAAACAGAATGTGGAAGTTTTCAATCTGAAAATAACGCGAATATAAAACTGGAACAGGCTGGATAGCGAATGACGATAAATAGTGCAATTTTTAGTTTTGACCAAAACTAAAAAATTGCTTCTGAGATGTTGTATTTTCAAATTGAGAGATGAGTTTAAATAGAAAAAGTTAACCAAATCCGAGTAAATTATGCAAAAATTTGGACGTTCCAATTCCATTGGCTTTGAAAATTGTCTATGGATAGCAACTGAAAATATATTTTTCAATTTAAAAAAATGGTAAAAACTTGCTCCCGACATATAATGAAGCTGAGTAAGAATGAAAAAGCTTTTATTTAGAAATGATTCTCTTCAGAGCAAATAAAGATTCAGTGTGACGCTATAGCTTTGTAACATACAAGTTTTCGCTGAAAGATGTTCAAAGAAAGGAAGGCATAAGTTTATTTATTAATAAATAATAATAATTTCCAGAAAATCGTTTCTGGTTGCATGGAAAAAAGTTAAGTAAGAAAAACCTGATAAAATTGTTTTTTTTTTGTGTGCAGAAAATGGTGATAAGATTTTAGATTGAAATTTGATTGATATACTTTTGGTGCAGTAAAAATCGGGAAATAGTTTTATTAAGGAGTTTTTTCTTTGGAAAAAAAGCATTTCATTATTTTATTATATGAATAAAGTTTTAAGAAGAGAAGTCTGTCAGAAAATATATAAATATATAGATAAAGTAAAAGACAGTGAACGAATTTTTCGACAACTTGAAGATCAGTTATTCGTTTCTGCGCTATGGAGCTATTGTATATAAAATATTTTCGAATCTAGAGGACTTTTTATAAAAAATTGAGTACTTATCTAGAATTTTACCAAAATCTGCTTAATAAAAATTCAAGAACTGATTTCTTAGATTGTGTTCCAATAATTCTATGACTTTTTCACTTTTTCTATAAAGTCTGCGGTTCTTTAATAAAGATTAGATGAGATTCTCAAAAAAGTGGCCTATCCTAGAATGGGTGACGTGTCAAGTAAAGTTTGGACAACTTATTTTTTTCGTGTATATTTTCAGAAAAAAATATTTCGATTTGAATTAAAGCACAGTACTATTTAAACAATACGATTGAATTTTCAATGAAAAAATAACCTTCTATATAATTTTTAATGCTTTATCAAAATTATTTTACTTGTTCATAAGAGGATTTTTTTAATTTGGGAAATATATGTGCAGAGTTTCTAAAAATAAAATCATGAATACAATGACCGGATTTGGATAACGACCGTAAAACTTTCTTATTGCAATTTGACAAAGATATAAATTTGTTTCAAAAAACAAAAGATAACAATCCTTTTTTGGAAAAAAAAAATATTTAAAAAGAGAAGAAATTTGTTCTATTTTTTGTACAAATTTAGTCGTTGAATTGGATTTTAAATAAGATTTTAGATTTGATTTTAATCTTATTAAAATTTCTTATATTTTAATTGGAAATATAACAGTACTGTATTTGATGTATTTGTTTGCGTCTTCGAGATGCGTGGATTGATCTATTGATGAACTTTTAATGACTATTCATGAATAATTAATAGCTGCTAAGATAATTTAAAAAAAGGTAGTTTCTATATGTCCACACACAAGGCCTTCACTTTTCAGGTTTTCTTTTACCCTTGCAAGGTCCGTACGTTTAGACTCAACCGTATGATAAACTTAGATAAAGTTATATAGATTCTATGAGGTTTTATGATCTTTTTTAGAAAAAAATTAATTTAAAAAAGGTTCAATTCATAGCTCCATCTAGCGTGAAAAGAATTTCTGTTATTCTCTGATGATCATACAGATTCCTTGAAACACTTGACTTGTAACACCTGGCAAAATAGCGCGTCTATTTCTGAAAAACCATTCTTTCGATCTATCTGGTAGCTTAAGGGAAAAGAGCCTGACCGGTGATTGGAAGTTAGGTGGTTCCATTCCCAGCGGAGCGAAGTAGCGGGTCTTTTTTTAGAAAAAATTTAACTTTAAAAATATTTAATACATAGCTCCATCTAGCCTGAAAAAACGTTAAGCATTTCTGTTATTTTCTGATAATAATACAGATTCCTAAAAAAATGTGTCTTGTAACAGCTGGAAAAATAATGCGTTTATTTTTAAAAAGGGATTCTTTTGTTCGATCTCTCCAGTAGCTTAAGGGAAAAGCACCTGACCGGCGATCGGAAGATCTGTGGTTCCATTCCCAGCGAAACGAAGGAGATTTTGTCTTGAAAAAAATTTAATTTTAAAAATGTTTAATTCATAGCTCCATCTAGTCTGAAAAGACTTTAAGATTTTCTGTTATTCTCTGATGATAGTACAGATTCCTTGTCAAATTCATTTAATACGTATGATGAAGCAGAATGCTTATAAAATCAGTAGAAATAAAATCAACTATCCATAATAGTTCGCAGCTGAATTTTAGTGCTGCTTCGAACAAGTTCCCGGACAACATGCGTAAAAATTCAAGAAAAAATTTCCCAATGCATTTTTGGACCGCCCTATTGTACACTGAACCTTCTGATGCTGAGAAAATGCCTACCAGCCGCGTATCTTTAGAGTAAATAATTAATTTGATGGAACGGAGGCCGTAGGTCCCGGGAGACGAACTCCTGGTGGAGCGTCCGCGGCGGTCACAAGTCACGTTCGAGCAATGCAAGGAAACACTATGATTACACGATACGTTGAGGCCTAACCTAAGCCAAGCAAACTTGAGCAAGCCGGTTCAGAAAGAAAAGAACCCAGAGGAGAGTCTCAGCCAAGTCGAGATCGAGCCACTCTCGAATTAATCGGATTGTTCTGCGGCAAACCGCTTATTAAGGTCGGGCATGCAAACTCGAAAGCCTTCTGAGGAGCCTTATTGATCTCTAGAGATAATAAAGGGAGATCACGTCTCTGCGCTTCATTTTAAATCTATATACCACTCGTTCTTCTCTCTCATGGCCTCTGTCTGTCTGTGATCGATGGCTCTCGGATGCTAATATCGACGTGCCATAGATCATGTCGACGTAGATCGGTTCTGCTTCCTTCCTTCCAAGCCAATTTCTCTTCGATCTACGATTAAACTCCAATTTCTTGTCAGGAGACGACTACGCGAGTTTTTCCAAAATAAATTTGATAAAGCTTTTTTTAGATCAAATCCATTTCGAATTGTTAAGGAACATTAAATGCCTTCTAGTTCAAATGTATATCTAGGACTTGCAATCATCAACTGTTTTTGATTTTCTCTTAGAGTTTTTTCTGTTTGAACTTCTATCGCTTGTCAACTTTTGAGCTAAAGGAAAGTTTTTCAACAAAATATTTTAACCTTTAGGCGAATAGTTACACTTTACAGAAGGAAAGGCCAATTTTTGAAAAGACAGATGAATTTTCAATAAAACAGGTAATTAAACAAGAAATTTAACAGTAAAATTTTCATTGAAAAAATTAATTTTTATTACAAGAAAAAAGAAAAAATCATCAACGAAAGAGTTGAATTTTTAACAAAGTGATTAAAATTTCAGAAAAATAATTGAATTTTTATCCAAGAAGCTTAATTTTCTACCAAATAATAAAAATTTTCAACCGAATAGTTGATCTTTTAAACTAAAGAGATCAACTTTTATCCAACAATAGAACAGTTAAATTTGCATTAAAAAATTAATTTTTATTATAAAAAACGATTCAGCTACAAAAGAGTTGAGCTTCCAATCAAATAATTAAAATTTTAGAAAAATAGTTGAATTTTTACTTAAATAATTGAGTTTTCATCCACGAAGATTAATTTTCTACCGAAAAATAAGCATTTTCAACAGATTGAATTACTTTTCAACTGATTAGTTGATCTTTTAATCTGAAAGGATCAACTTTTAACAAAAAATAGGATAGTTAAATTTACATTTAAGAAAAATTAATTTTTATTATAAAAAAAACCCGAATCACCTATAAAAACAGTATAATTTTCAACAAAATTATTAAAAGCATAGGAAAATAGTTTAATTTTTACTCAGATAATTGAATTGACATATAAGAAGATTAATTTTCTACAAAAATAAAAATTTCCTACAAATTACATGAATTTTTAACCGAATAGTTCATCCTTTAAACTAACAAAAATCAATGTTTAAACGAAATTGGAATATTTGCATTTTCATTTAAAAAAATTAATTTCTATTATAAAAAAACGAATCATCTACAAATAGTTTTATGATTTTCAAGAAAGTAATTAAACTTTCAACGAAGGACTTTGAATTGCAAGTCTAACAAAATGATTTTTCAATCAAAAATATCATATTTAAAATGTCAACAACAAAATATTTTCAATTTAAGTGAAAAACAATTTAATTTAACCATAGAAGACGATTTTTCAGCAAAACAGTGGAATCGATGACAAAAACAGATTATTTTAAACCAAACAGTAACATGTTTAACTAAAAAATTAGATTTTTTACTAAAAAGACGTAATTTCAACAAAACGCATTAACTTTTCACAAAATACTGAAATTTTTAACCAAAAATATTCATCCTCAACCAAATAATTGACCTTTCAAACAAAAAGTTTAATTTTCTACTAAAAAAGAAAAACTTTCGACCAAGTACATAAATTTTTAACCGAATAGTTGAGTTAAAAAAATAAAAAGATCGATTTTCATCCAAAATTGAAGCAATTATATTTTCATTTAAAAAAATTTATTATAAAAAAATCGAATCCTCCATAAAATAGTTGAATTTTTTGCATAATTGTTGAACTTCCAAGAGAAACAGACGAAATTTCGATACAAAAAAGTTTAATTTTTAGCCCGAAAATATGAACTTTCAACAAAAAAGTTCATTGTTTACGAAATCGCAAGTTTGAGCGCGCCTAGAGCGCGCGACGGTTGGATCTCGCGCTTGGCACTCGAACATAATTACATCTCGCGCTTCGCGCTCGGATATTTCTTCTTTGCATTTGGAATGCTTGAAAAAAACTTTATCAAAAAGATCTCTTTTAGATGGCAGTATTTATATGCGTGTTCATATTCTGAATCGTCTACCTAATTAAGTATAGTCAAAGATTAAGTTTTTCAAAGCTCTGTAGGCTTTGAGGTACACATTCTCATCGTGACACTCGCGCTGGGTGCTCGATTTCCGACAGACATTTGTATAGGGGGTTTTGTTGGATTTTTTTTCTCGTAACTTTCGTCCTTTTTCCACACATTTTTTTTTTATTTTTTTTTTTTTCAACGTTATTTTTCACGATGAAAACAAAAAGTACGCGTCCTATCAAGAAGTGATTCTTAACGAAGTTATAGATCTTTTTTGGGATAACCATTTTTGTTCATTCATCTTTTTATGTACCCTACATACTTTTTACACAAAATGGAATTTTTAATTTTCCATTATTTTTTGTGCAATCAAAATTTGAATTTTAGATTTTTGAAGAAAAACCAAAAATTATTTATGATAATCTTGTAGGGCTTTAAAAAAAAATGTTTTTCTTCTCTAGACTTTTTTTATATCGTGCGTTTTTCGGCTTCAAATTTTAATTTTCGGTTCATTAAAAAAATTTTGAAAACGCTATAACTCTGAGAATTTTCTTCTTATCGAAAAAAATCATTAGGATAAATTGTTTGTTTTTTCAATACTATAAATATCCTTACATAGAATTTTGAAATTAAGAAAAAAGTGGTCTCAAAAATTTTCAAAATGCGCTCACTTTTTCAATTTTTATCAAAAATGGCTGTTTCACGAACTCGTCCTTTTTTTAGGACCTAAAAAATGTGTGCCAAAGATGAATTTGATTCGTCATTTTTTCGAGAGTTATCGTGTTTACGGACGGACGGCCGGACGGACAGACAGGCAGACAGACGCCATCGTGAAAACCTGATTTTCGGATTCAGGGGATCTCGAAACGTGGAGATCCGTTGAAAAAGTGTGATGTCAAATTTGCGACAATTCTAATACTTTCTCAATCATAAATGATGAGAATGTAAAAATAACAGTTAAAATTTTAGTAAAGAAAGATTTTATTTTAAAATAAAGCACAATGTAATTTTAATCGAAGCTGACTAATTTGCATCAAAATAGTGGTATCCACAATTAAAACAGATTAATTATCAATCAAAATGTACTATTTTGAAACAAAAAATTTAATTTTTTTACCAAAAAGATGAATTTTCAAGAAAATACATAAAATTTTGACCAGAAATATTCGCTTTCCACAAAAAGACGAATTTTCTACCAAATAGATGAATTTTTTACCAATTTATTAAATTTCCAAGCCAAAGAGAAGAATCTTCCACCAAACAATCGAATTTTAAACAAGAGAAGTTTAATTTTTGAATAAACTTACAAATTTTTAACCAAAAAATTTTTTTAATAAAGTAGTTTAACTTTCAACCAAGAATTTGAATGTTCAATTTAAAAAGATTCATTATCGATGAAAAACGTAATAGCTGATAGTTCAACAGAAAGCTATTTTAATCATGAATTTTGTACTATAGCGTTGAAACTTTAACCAAAAAATATCAATGTCCAAAAAAAGTCACTTTTCAAAGAAAAAGTTGAATTTAGATTTAAAATTATAAATCTTCTATCAAAAAGTTTAATTTTCAGTAAAGTAGTTCAACTCACAAGCAAGGTGTTACAATTTCTAACTAAAAAGATGTTTTTTGTTTTTTCACTAAAATTGTACCCTACTTAAGACAGCCTGGAAAAATCGTTATCCCACATTCGCTCCCTGCCTTCTCACCATGCACCTACCATAATCTACAATAATCTTGAAATATATGTCAGTCAAATGTAAAAGTTCCAATAAAATTATTAATTTTGGGAATGAACGTTAGTAAGATAATATTTTACTCTAAGTTATTCTTTGTTCAATTTCGACACCGAAACTCAGTACAAAACTTTATTTATCAGTCTGTAAATACTATATTTTAATATCTGTAATAGTTTCGTGGTATCTCTTGAAGAGGCCAGTCGTACGTATACTCGGCTGGGGAAAAAGCCAAATAAAAAATGTTAAATTTTGTATAAATGCACTTTCTTAAAATTGTGCTTCGATATGCAGTTACTAGGAAATCCAGAAACGTACTCAAAGATAAGTAATTCATAGAAATTCACTATAATTTTACGATAAAAAAAAAAGAAATTTTAGGCCTACAAACTAAAAATAATGCTGATATT
>NC_046664.1:60454525-60457207 GCF_010883055.1 Belonocnema kinseyi
CTCAAAAATTAACTTAGGTCGGGGTTGGAGAAAAAAGAGACCCAAGAAAGCAAAACAAACGCGAATCAAAATTGAGAACCTACAGAAACTGGATGTGCGAATTGATTTCCAAAATAAGATAATTGAAAGCATAGATAGAGCAACATGGGAGGACCGTATACAAAACAAAGATATAGAGAGTGTCTGGACAATGTTACGGGATATCTTTGTTAGATGTACGATCGAAGTGTGTGGCACCGCAGTTGTAGGAAGAATGTCGGATGATGCGTGGTGGAATGATGAAATCCAGGCTGCCCAAAAAGCAAAAAGAGAAGCTTACAAGAGAACTTTGAACATCGCAGGTCTTAGCAATGAAGAAAGAAGTAAACGTAGAAATGATTATAGACGCGAAAACAGGATACTTAAACGATTAGTTAAAGAAAGTAAAGATACAATTAGAGCAGAAGAAGAGATAAAAATACAAAACGACTTTTAAGGAAGCAGGAAACTACTTTATAAAAAAATGAAAGGAAACAAAAGTACAGAAATTGTCAACATGAGAAATAGTAGGGGAGAAATGGTATATAATGGAGACGGAATACTAGAGGCTTTCAGAGACTAATTCAGAACACAATTCGGAGATGAAGCTATAGGACACCACAACTTCGATGTTGAACACGATGCGATGGAAAACTCAATTGAGAAAGTCTGTGCCACTGAGGTTAGGAATATAATTAAGAACTTGAAAAACGGTAAGGCTGCCGGGGTAGACGGTATTTACGCTGAAATGCTTAATCACGGTGGCGAGTACATACCACATAGAGTGTGCGAATTGATAAATTTATGTTTCGAGATGGGAGACGTCCCAGACGATTGAAAAAAAGCGATTATCGTTCCAATATACAAGAGAAAGGGAGATAAAAGCGAGTGCAATAATTACAGAGGGATTAGCTTATTAAGCACCGTAAGTAAAATATATTCAAAAATACTTATTCGTAGGGTAATGAAAATAACAGAGGCAAAGATTTGGGAAGTCCAAAGTGGGTTTATGCAAACAAGGTCATGTACGGATCGAATATTCAGCTTAAGGCAAATAACAGAAAAAAGTTTGAGAGTAGGAAAAAAAGTTTTCTGTGCATTTGTTGACCTAGAACAAGCTTTTGACAAGGTAGATAGAAGTAAACTTTGGGAAGTCATGAAAGAGTATGGAGTCAATGGATGGATCCTACAAGCTATAAAAACAATATATACAGGTAGCAAAGCGAGTTTAAGAGTGAATGGGAAACTGAGTGACTGTTTCGATATTATTCCAGGAGTTAGACCAGGATGCGTTATGTCTTCATGGTTATTTATATTATTTATGGACAAGTGTTTAAGAATGGCTCTCTTCGGCGAAGAGGGTGTGGACCTCCAAACAGTAAGGGTACGTGGGTTAGCGTTTGCAGATGATAAGGTTGTTATGGCAGAGTCTATCGAAGACTTACAAAGAATGTTGAATAAACTAGATGCAAGCATGAAGAGCATGGGCCTCAAAATTTACGCAAATAAAACAAAAACTATGGTGTTCGAAGGAAAGAGTGAGAAAACACTATGAAATATTCTATTAAATGGTGAGAGAATTGAACAAGTTGATAAGTTGGTATATCTTGGTAGCTTATTTACTAGGGACGGGAAGATAGATGAGGAATTAGATAGACGAATAAATGAAGGTAAGAAGGTTATTGGTAGAGCAGGTCCCCTTATCAGAAGTAAAAATATATCAAATAAAGCTAAAATGGCAATACATAATTCCATAGTTGTACCGACAGTACTATACGGTAGCAAGACATTGACTTATCAAGAAAAAGATAAGAGTAAAATTAACGCAATTGACATGAGATTCATGTGCATAATATGCGGGAAAACCCTGATGGACAAAGTAAGTAACGAGACAATTCTAAAAGAATGTGGTGCAGAAGAGACACTAGTAGACACATGGGAAAGAAATCGGTTAAGATGGTTCGGACATGTTGAGAGAATGCCAAACGAACGACCAACGAAACAAGTGTATCAAGGTAAAGTAAATAGCAGCGTGCCCAGAGGTAGACCGCGGAAAGAATGGTTAGAATGTGTGAATGAGACCCTAGTTAGAAGAGACATAAGAAATAATAGAAACACGAGAGCCTGCATAAAAAAATGCATGGACATAAAAGAAGCTAGAGAAGTATGCCAGGACAGGATAGTATGGCGGCAAATAGTTAATAAAAAGAGTGTCAGTAGAGTGAACGACGCCTGAAACAAAGACCATGGCCACTAATGGACCCGAGTGGGGAACCTTACATAACGACTTCGTGAGGATCTTCGCTTGGGGTGATTGCTAGATAGATTGATCAGCAACCTGGGTCGGAGCAGTGTTGCTGAACGAACGTCTTATTTACTTAAATAGCACGAGAATTCTGGATCAATATGAAAAATTTCTATCCCTTCCACACACTACCCCTTTCCCCTACCGAGTAAGTCACGCCTACCCCGAAAGGGAAATGGCTTAATGGTGTAATAATAATAATAGTAATTTTATCTTTCTCTTTTACACTGATATTTTAAGATCTGTTTTATAAATATATCAAAACTTTGAGATAGGGCCCACTGATATAGTTTTTCTGAGAATTAACGCCGCGCCGCGGTTACAAGTAACAGAGGTGCGGGGTATGTGCGGTGGTAACT
>NC_046664.1:60457307-60461324 GCF_010883055.1 Belonocnema kinseyi
GGAACAAATTTAATAAAAAGAGCAGTAAATATTAATTACTTCAAATAAAAAAAAGACCGCAGTAAAATGTTTAAAATGTCTAAATGAGAAACTTGTTCGAAGAGACATAAGGAGTTATAGAAACACAAGAGCTTGCATAAAACAATGCATGGAAGTGAAAAAAGCTAGAGAAGTATGCCAGGATAGGAAAGTGTGACGTCAAAAAGTTTATAGAAAGAGTGTCAGTGGCGTAAATGACGACTGAAACAAAAGACCTTGGTTACTAATAGGTCCGAGTGGGAAGCCGCACATAATTACTTTGTGAGGCTCTTTGCTGAAGGTGTTTGCTAGAGAGATTGATCAGGAACCTGGGCCGGAGCAGTGTTGCAGAAAAATCTCTTGGAAAAAATGCACCTTTCAGCACCTGAAAATAAAAAAATAATGAGAGAGATATAGTTACTAAATGTTCCGAAAATATCGAACCTATTGTTATCGAAAACATGATTCGTTGCGACACTGCGTGAATATAATTTTACTGATTATTTTCAGGTTGTTTATCTTTGATGAAGATTTATGAATTTTTTCCGCCATCCATTATGTGCTTCAAAATTTCCAAATGAATAAAAATTATTGATTATTGAAATTATTGAATTATTTAATTGAAATTATTGAATTTTATATCTAAAAATTATTGATACACGAGAACATTTAAATTGTAAATGATTGTTTAATATTCGGAAATAATTATGTTCTTAACATTTTTTTACCATACTGTCATTTTTAAACTTTATTAAATTTTTTAAGAGTTAAGAAATTTAAATTCTAAGAAACACTTATTTTGAACAATTCGAAACAAAATGTAGAAGCTTTTTAATAATGTTAAAAGATTAAATTTTTTTGAAGATATCTGTCAAAATTTTAAATAGCTTAGGTTTAATTTTAAAATAATAATTTTAAGTTTTGAATATTTCAAAATGTATAAAAAAATATGGAAGACTTTAAGACAATTCTTTCAATTTTTCAGGATTGAAACAAAATGTAGGTACATCTAATTTTGCAGGGCGTCAAGAGAATGTAAATAAAGATTCTTGAGACCAATACAAAAATTTCAGATGATATACTTTCAAAGAATTTCAAGAGCAACTTGAAAAATATTGCATAAAATTTTAAATTATTTCCTGAAATTTTTGAAAAAGCTTGTACAAGATTTTAAAGCGAAATGTTGCCATAATATGTAAACTTAGAACGAATTTGAGAAACTTAAAGAAAACTCAGAAGTTTTGAAACTTCAAGGCAAAGGTAAAAAAAATCAAAACATTTCAAAGAATTCCCTTGAGTTTGAAAAAACTGTAAAAGATTTTAAAGCAAAATGTTTCAATTCAGTAGAATTGAAAAATGAACAAAAAAATTTTGACTGAATTCAAGAAATATTTAGAAGATTGGCAACGATTGGCAACGATTCGGACAATTTGGAAGATATTAAGGCAATTTTTTACATTTTAAATGATTTTTTAAAATTGTAAAACATTTTAGGTTCAGCTAAAAATATTTCAAAGAATAAATTCTTTGAAATATTTTGCAGAGATTTAAAGATTTTATACCTTAGAAGCAATTCCGAAAATTTATCAAATATTTTTTGCGTCTTCCAAAACTTCAGAAAGTTCGAAATATCCTTTGAAATGACTTGAATTTTTTGTAATTTTTAGTACAATCCTGATAAATCAAAATGTCACTTTAAATCTTCTAGATTTCTTTTTAATATATTACATCTGAAATATTTAAAAATCTTTTATAATTTTCTAAAAATTCCTAGGAAAAGTACCAAGATTTTAGGGCAATTTTTTACATTTTAAATGATTTTTCAAAATTTTAAGATAAATTCAAGGCACCTAAATGTATTTATAGGAATTTAAGAGGTTTTAAGTAGATTCAAAATATTTCAAACTTTGAAAGCATTTTCGAAAATTTATCAAATACTTGTTATTTCTTCCAAAACTTCTAGAATTCCTAAATATCTTATGAAATTCATATTAAGATTTATATTTATAAAAAATATAGCAATAAAAAGATAATTTTGAATATCTATAATTAAAAGTAACCTTAACGTTTACATATATTTATTAATTTTATGTTTAATTTAGTCACGGCATAAGTTCTTTGAATTAGTTTTTATTAAATAAATTTTTAATCACCGTAACAGTAATACTCACGCAAAATTGATGCAAACTTCGCAAGAAAATCTTCAAGTTAAGCATCTTTTTTGTACAGCATTTTTAAATAGAAACAAATCTATTTAGTTAATCATCCGTAGTTGATATCCGTTTCAACTTTTTAGCTTCTATGCTGCTATCTAAAATTCAATAATCCTGAAAAAAGAATGATTTATAAATATTCTTAGATATTAAACTTTTCTCTCTTTTAGCCTCAAACTAGTTAAAATTATTAAATAGAAAATTTAAAATTATTTTATAATAACATAACACTCGTTTTTTAGGTTTCATAATGTTTTATGATGACTTCTTAAGAAAATAATTGAATAGTAAATTGTAACATTTTTAAGCAAAGAGATGATTTTCAAACAACCAGATTGTTTTTCTAATGGCAAATATGAATTTTTAACAAAATACCTGAATTTTGAATGCAGTCGAATACTCAACTAAAAAAATGAACAAAATTAGTAAATTTTCATTTAACAAATCAGTTTTCAAATAAAAAATTAAAAAATGTCAACAAAAGAGTTACATTTTATACTAGAGAGATGAAGTTTTACCTTAAAACATGAATCTTCAACTGGAATACTTAAATTGACAGTTATAAACTGAATCTTAAAACAAACAAAAACTAGATTGTTCATTAAAATATTTAAATTTTTAACCAAAGAGATGAATTTTAAACCATCATGGCGAATCTTTATAAAAAAACGGGTTCTTACAAAAATGATTGAATTGTCTACAAAGTAGATTATTTTTTAATCAAAAGATGAATTCTGTAGAAAAAATGTAAAAGTTTATAGTTCAAACCAAAACTGGTTTTAGTTTTAAAAAAAACAGATAAATTTAATCAAAAAATGTCCAGCTTTAAACAAGATAGGTAAATCTTTAACAAAAAGATGAATTTTCCACAAAATAAGTCATTTCTCAACCTAAATAAAAAATTTTCAACAAAACAGTTGATTTTTCACACACGCAAAATAAAAAATAAATAAATAAAATTGTTGAATTCTTCGTAAAACTGTAAAACAGATTAACTTTTTACCTAATAGTTGAATTGGCATACAAGAAGATTAATTTTCTATCGAATAGGATGAGCTTCAAACAATATGAATAAAGTCTCAACAACCAAGCAAGCGCATCTTTATTAAAAAGTAGAATTTTAAACAAAAAAAGAACCAAAAAATGCATTTTTAACCAAGAATAATTTTTTACCAAAAAACAACACAAATTTTTAATGAAAGACATGAATTTTCAACCAAACAGTTGAAGTTTTGACTTAAGAAAATACATTTACAATTAAAAATGTAATAGTCAAATTTTCAGTTTCAAAAAACTAATCTTCAATACACACAAAAATTTTAACCAAAAAGATGAATTTTCAAGCCAACAGATTAGTTTTTGACAATAAAAGACGAATTTTTAACACAATGCACAAAATTTTCAAGTAAACGGTTACATTTTGAACTAAAACTGAAAGTCTCGAGTTAAAAAAAAAAATTCAGTAAAACAAACGATTACTGCGGAATGACGGGATTACCTTGAATAACTTGAAGCACTGTGGATACAAATGGACTAGGCGGATTACCCCGGATTACCAGCTCGAATAATCGACCTATCCAGCGGATTACCAGAGTTGTTTCTCCCTCATAAATATCTAAAAAAATTTAGAAGTTAATTAATTCGTTTAAACTTGCCCTCCCCCATTTTCTCTACTTTCTCCTTCTCCAACATCCCCTTCCATAACTTCACCCTTCAATACTCCTTCCTTCCCTAATTTCTTCCATCATTACTTTCGCCTCTCCTCACTTATACTTCATCCTCTCCA
>NC_046664.1:60461424-60489820 GCF_010883055.1 Belonocnema kinseyi
CCCCCCCCAATTCCCCCTTACTTCCTCTACTTACCCTCCATTAATTTCCTCTGATTTTCCCTTAATTTCTTTACTCTTCTCTCCCCTCATTTCCCCTTACCTAACGTATTTCTCCTTCCCTCATTTGCTCTAGCTTTCCCTACATCCTGTACTAATTTTGCACTCACCCTTACTACCAAACTTCGCCTACACTCCTTTCACCCCACTTCCCTACTCCCCCTTCCATAATTTCCTATTACTCCCCCTCCCTAATTTCCCCTATTAAAGAGTTATCTTTCTTGGGTATGAAAGGAACTCTTTCAAAATGAACCAATGAAATCTCACTGTTGAAAACAAACAGAAGTGTGTCACTGACAATCAGTGAGATTTCACTGGTTCACTTACAAGAGGACCCCCCCCCCCACCTCACCGATTTGGATGATTTTTGGATATGTCATAGTAGTTGAACAAATTTTAAAACACTTATTTTTTTATTTGCCGACATCCACTTTTATGGGATGCAAACCATCCCTAAAGTTTACGCTTAATAATCATGTTTTTTATATATCTCAGCATCTAACAGATACTTTTGAATGAAACCAAGCGAAACATGAGTGTCACAAGAAGCCTAAGATAGGTAAATTTATGATCTAAGAAGTTGCAATCCTTATTTCATATTTTAAGAATCTACATTTTTTATGAATATTTTTATCATGAAACTCAGGGCGTGAATTCAAGCCTCCACACGATCTTACCGATTTTGATAATTTTTTGATACGCTGTAGTACGTGACAAAATAAGAGGCACGTATTTTTTACGTGCCGACATCTACCTTTAAGGAATCATTTTTTTCATGTATGTCGCCATCTAATGGATATGTTTGAATAAAACCAAGTTAAAAATATTTTTTTTACGAAGCATAAAAAGCTATCATAAATAGCAGGTATATAAATGACCCAAGGGTTTGAAACCCTTATTTTATATATTTTTTAAATATATATTTTTTGTGAATATTTCTATCATGAAAATCAAAGTATGAATTCATAAAAATTAAGAAATACATTTATGTTCACAATGCCGAATATTTAAGTTGACTTGTTTCAGGATTTTTCAAATAAACACGCCCAAGTACTGTTAACTAGCCATTAATGTAATGGGCCATATGTGTATAGTGAAAAATAAATGTTTTCTTAAGATTTATTCAAAGCTTAAACAGAATGTGATTAAAAAAAAAATAATAATAAATTACAAAAATTTGTGCAATTGTAGTATTAAACGGGTGAAGAGCCCCATATATAAGTTATAATTGTGGCAAAACCGAAGCAAGCTCTGTTTTATATTTATGAAAAAACTAGGATAATGTTATCCAATTGTTGGCCAATTTCAGGCTTCGAGAAAGAAATTAATGTCAAAAATTGTATGTTTGATAAATGTAATACTAATATGTACAGGGCTAATATAATAGGGTATCAAATTCTAAGCTTCATCTATCTCAATACAAATTAGAAACTGAAAAATAATTAAAATTAGCTCATTACCCTTAAAATCCAATTTTTTGCAAGGTTGACGCAATTCTTGGCAGGGGTGGCCCCCATTATTGGCACTCTAGTAATATGAAGATAAAATGGTGAAGGAGTCCAGATTAAAATAATCATTAATAGCATCACTATGAAGTGATTAGTGAAGAGAAACATTGTTTATCAATCATCTTTCATTCATAAAAAAATAGTCTAGCTTAAATTACTTAATTGTCAGCATCTATCTAGTCCAAATTTAGAGGTTGTGATCCTCGACTTCTTTTAACTGCTTCAGCAGCATTAGTGCAATCTGTTTTTTTTCCCCGAAAATTGATTTTCATTTTTGTTAGTGTCTTTAGCTTTTAACTTTCTTTTTCTATTAACTCCTTTAGCAGAAGCAATAAAATTTTTAATATTTTAGGATTGATTTTTTTTTTAGTTCATAGTCTTTTTCCTTTCTAACTTTTGTCTATTTCTATCTTCTTGGGCTTTTTCTGAAATTTAATTTCGCCGTTTTCGTTTTTGCTTTTTAGATTCCTTGTCTTCGTTTTATTTTTTTCAATTGATTTTTCCTCATTCCTAATCTCTCCATGCCTGCGATGTTAAAGCACAGATGCCTCCCTTATGAAAAAGAAGTGTTAGTAAGTATTGGATCCAGTACTTTTTTCACGAAAAAGTATTAGATTTCCAATACTTATTCGAGAAAAAAGTATTAGATCCAATACTTATCAATACTTCTTTTTCATAAGCGCTTATGCCTTTTTCCTTCATTTGCCTTTCTTTTCGTTTTGGTGTTGAGAGGAAACGCAAACAATCATGCATATTTCCGTTTTTTACACATTTTAAAGCAATTTCTTGTACGTGTTAGGTTAAAATCACTTATCCTCTCAAATCTGCAGAATCGTGTAATGTTTCATCAATTGCATGCTGAACTGAAAACTGGTTACAAAACACTTCTTTTCTCTCTATACTATTTAAATCAGCCTAATTATTATTTAAGAAATTTTCAGAAGTGTTGTGAGTGATACATTAGGTTGATTTGCGGTTAAGTCTACATCGCTAAATTGCGAATTTACTCTTATTCCTGAATAACATATATCACTTAATATAATTACTTACTTTATTCTTTTAAGTACATCACCAGTAATTTACTTTGGAATATTGTTTTTACCTTTAATTCGGTATTTTATTCTGAATTTTACAAAATACCAAACGAACGTAACCATACTTTTTCCGATTGCCAAGAATAGAAATCATTGCAAGAAAATACAATCCAATTCTTGGCAGGGGGTGCCAAGAATTGCATACAGTGCTTTAGATTGAAAATTCATTGGCACCTCCTATTATTTATTCAATAAATTAATTGAAAATTGCAGTTATCAAAATATTATTGCGAAAAAATGTCTGCAATATTAAAAATAATAAAAAAAACCATTTGCTATTTATCTCTATTCTCTTATTATTTCATAAAATTTAGAGAAGGGTACCAAGAGTTGGTGCTCCTACCCTACTTTTTCATGAATATTTTTATTACAAAAATAAGTATATAAACTATTTCTATGAACTATTTGCCCCCAGAAGTGGATTGTTTAGGCTAACTCGAGTTTTAACTAAAATACAAACAAAATGGAAATATTTCTCATGACAAAAAAAAAACAATAAAAAAATTAAGTTTCAAAATTTTTTATTAATGTACTTTATTGGTTCCAAAATTTCAAAAGAATCTACAATAATTTACATAAAGCTGATGCAAATATATAACTTAAGTGACATATTAAAATTTTTGTTTAATTATCTTTACATAAAGAATTTTTTTCTCTGAAATACATATATTTAATGAGTTAATACTGCTATTGCAAACAATTTGTGATTCATTTGCGTTGTTTACAAATCACATTTTCTTTACACGTGGAATAAAGCTTAAGAAAAAAAATTACTTTTCTCTAATTACATGTTGTCCATTAATTTAAGGGGCAGGTAACAGAAATTAGGGTGTTTATTTGAAAAATCCTGAAACAAGCCAACACAAAATTCGACATTATAAACGAAAATATTTCTCTTAATTTTTTTGAATTCATACCCTGATTCTCATGATAAAAATATTCATACCAGATATTTTCCCTTGGTTTTGTTTAAAAATATCCATAAGATGCCGAGATATATAAAAGAATTATTTTCAAGGGCAAACTTCAGGGGCGGTTTTCATCCCTTAGAAGTGGATGTCTGCACATAAGAAATCACGTGTCTCTTATTTTTTCACGCACTACGGCATGTCTATTTCTCATATAAATGGACAAAGAGCAAGCATGTTTTCATAATTGTTTTTATCTTTAAATAAATGACTCAATCCCACTCCCGATGAAAATAAATGGCGAAGTATCTAATGAATATAAATAATTAACAAGATATCGAATCTTATTCTTATGAACAAATTATATTAACAAATTATCAACATCGTGGAAATGTTACTTGCAAAGGATGTTTGTAAATTGAACTTGCTTGATTTTATCGACACGATCATATTTGATCATAAAAATTTGTTATCTGGTATAATTTGTTTATTTTATGAACAAATTATATAAACAAATGCATAGTTTAAGCTTCTAAACCCAATTTTTGACAATCGGTTAAGAATTGTAGGCTGTAGGTGATTTTTAATTGTGAATTCTCGAATCAGCCCACTGTGGTAACGAGTCCCATCGCTGTTTTAGTTCATTTTCTTACTGGTTCATCCAGTCAGAGTCAGAAAATCACTAGTTCACCACAGTGATAATTGAAAATAATTATTCAACCAGTGACCATTTTTTTCAGTTTAAGAGAGTATATTTTTGAGCAAATCATGGACTTTGAAACCCTAAATATAAAACGATCTTCGATAATTTAACAGGCAAAGTTGTTAACACTCAGCATAATCCCAAGCACATTTTTTCGAAGAGCGAGTAGATATTTATTTCAAACGTAGAAATGAATCTCTTAAGTTTCAAGTTTCCAAAAAATTTCCGGCTACCTCTCGGTTTTTTCCGAGTAGTCAAATGTCCAGTCTAATTTCCGGGTTTTCAGGTCACTGGCTAACCTCAGCTACATCATTAGCAGCAAAAAACTAAAAAAATTATATGGATATAGAGTCAATCATAAAATATATTGAGGATAACAGAGATAAATCCGGGATATCAGTACTCCATATAGGAACATCATACGCAAGACTTTGAGATGCATGATTTCATAGAACTGGCTTCTCAACGTTGCCGGGGTTGCTTGTGGGAAAAGTTGCCGGATGCATTATGTATTTATTGCTTTACTTATTTAGTTGGGAATTACTTTGCAACGACGTAATGACTTTCAGTGGTTAACGCTATCTTAGGAATGCCATACACCTGATTTATCGTCAATAACTTTTTGTACGCTAAGCATTTTGTCATCCAAATCTCCTTCTAGGTTTCTATTTCAGTCACTCACAATCAGGCTTTTAAATCAAAAGTAAAAGCAGTATCCCCACGGACAAAATTTGTCTTGTAAAAAGTAGAGAAGTAATCGGATACTAAAATTTTATAAATCTTGAATGAGTTCTAGTAAACATTTTTGTTACTTATCAGTATTAAGTGCAAACGAGTCTTTTAAAAATGTTTGTTTCATTCGAAAAAAGTATAAGGTCACACAAATATTTGATTGATTTTAACTAATATTTTTTAGATTTAAACCGAATTTATTTGACTAAAACACGCCATTGTTCAACTTGAATAAATAATATTGAAATTAAACAAATTCTATCTTTGATATAGGATCAAAAAATATTTGTTTACTTCCAGCCAAAGTTTTTCTGCATGTTATATTGTTGATAATAGTCTGGGGGAAAAAGTTTTTTAGCTGGTTTGAGAAAGTAAATTTAGACCACGACAAATTGCAGAAAAGCTGTGAATATTTTTTAACTGGATAAACAAAATATTTATAAATTCCGAAAGTGAAAAATGGTAAAGAAAAATCAAAGAGTACACATGATTTTCATGATTTCTCTTCTTCTCGCTGTTCAAAATTAAAAATTCCTATACTTGCAATCAGAAGAAAATGCAAATTGTGTAGGTAGAAGCAATTTTCATCATTGAAAAATATTAATATTTTTGCCATTGAACTTTGCACTAGTTAGTTTCTCTTTGAATTTGAAGAAAATTGTAAAATAATAAAACCGTGTGCAAAACAAATTCATTTCTTTATTCATTTTTGACTGCAATATATTTACTCCTTTTATTTTGTTATTTTCATCTTTTTCAATTTTTCTTTTTTTTTACCCTATTTTCGAAATATTTTCCCTATGTTCGCCTTTTTTCGTTTCTTCTCTCAAATGCAAGAAAATCCAACGATTTTTGGTTAAAAGTTCTTTGTTTTTGTTTAAAAGTCTACTACTATATATTTAGTTTTAAAATTACATAATTTGTTTAAAAATGACACTGTTTGGTCTGAGGTTTCATCATTTTGTAAAAAATTCATCTATTTTGCTGAAAATTAAACTATGATTGTGGACGACTCTTTTTTATTTACAATTATTTATTCTTTAACTGAAAATTTAACATTTTCATTTTTAATATTTTTTCGTTCAATTCAACTGGTCTTGATTTCAAATCAAAATCAACTACTTAGTTATAATTTAAGAATTTGGATAAAATTTTTAATATTTTGCAAAAAATTTGTCTTTCCAGCTTAAAATTCATATTTTTGTTGAAAAATTAAACTATTTCGACAGAAAATGCAACCTTTTGTTTTCAAATTAAACTATTTTTTGTAAAATGTAGATAATTCATATATAATTAAATATTATGTTAAAAAATCACATTATCACGTGAAAAATTTAACTGATTTGTAGATCATTTGCTTTCTGGCTTAAAAATGTAGCAATTTTGATGATTTTTTTTGTAGCATGTTTATCTTTTGGATTAAAAATGTATATGTTTGGTATTTAACTTAACTATTTTCTTGAAAATATGTACTTTTAAAATAAAATACACCTACTTGGTTAATAGTTAGGCTAATAGTTAAAAATTACTTTTTCTAAGATTCGCATATTTGGTTGCAAATTGATCTTTTTTTATTGAAAATTTACCTTGTTATTAGTTACAAATTAATGTTTCTACTTGAAATTTTAATTTTTTTTAAATGTATACGTCATAAGTAAAAAATTTAAGTGTGATAGAAAATTCATGTATTTTGCTGGAAATTCGTCTTTTTGGGGCAATAATGATTCTTCTTTGTTGAAAATTAATTTTTTTGTTGAAAATGCATATTTTTTGTTGAAACGTCAACTATTTACGTAGAAAATTCATGTACTGTTTTGAAAATTCGTGATTTTGCTTAAAAAATTAACCTTCTTTGTTACATAATCATAAATTTAGTTGAGAATTCAACTATTCTGTTAAAATTTTCTCTTTTCTCATTGAATTCTATTGGTTGAAAATTTCATTTTAGGTCTTCTGAAAAGTAATTTTTTAACTGAAAATTTAACTATTCTATTTTTGGAATGGAATGGAAGCTTCTAATATGTCCCCTATGGGTTTAACATTTATCTTGCACCTTCTTTCCTATTCCTTTACACACACCCCACTTGGTGGTTGGAGGGGACCTACAGTTTAAGGTGGGTTTCGAACCACTAAATTGTTGGAAATTTTGTTTATATTATTAAAAGTTAATCTTTTTGTAAAAAATAAATATTCTCCATGAAAAATGCATCTACGTAGATTAAAAAATCAAGTAATATTTAAAAAAATTTCATTATATAAACGGCATTGTACTGATTTTAATATCCATTAAAATGTAAATTTGTTATTTGCTTTAAAATGCGCATTTTAAATCAAAATAATAAGAATTCAAACGTAAAAAAGAGTGCTTGCTAGGAGTAGAATGTATATCATGAAATGCCTCTAAAGCAAAAAATATTATTTTTACCTCGAACTGAATACTCATGATGTTTATTGAATTGCTGAATAATCATGTCATGAATTCCTCTGAATTTTTAACTTTAACATAAGGAGTAAATTATGTAGCTACAGAAGATCATAATGATTGGTATTCGAGGAACTTTCAATTGCATAACCGATTGAAAATTACACTAAGAAAATCGATCGCTTCGATTTTGCATTCTTTCATGGCAACTATTGCTCGTGTATTTTTAGATTTACTAAAAAAAAGTTACATTCACCTTGTGAAATTATAATAAATTCGATATTATTACATTTTAAACAAAATAAAAATAGATTTTAATAGTTCATTATAACGAAAAAAGACGATTTTTTATCAGCGTGCACTGGAACTTGGAATTGACAACTATTTCGAGAATGAGTTGTAGTGACCTTGATCATAAATCCAGACCATGCGAACGTAAATATTCAGGGTTAAGCGAAACGTTTCTATTGGATTTGAATGCACAAAGCAAGCTGATGCGAATTTTCCACAAAACAATTTTGCTACTAAAAAGTCGAATGTTTAAAAAAATAGTTGACTATTAAAACAAAAAGTATTAATTTTTAACAATAAAGTAAAGAGTTTCAATAAAAAAAGAAAAACCTTCAAACTGATAGTTGGATTTGGAATTAAACAAAGGTAAGTTTTCAATCAAAAACGGAATAAATTTTCAGTACACCTTTTAGCAGAAGATTTAAGCAAATAAATAAAAAAGACGAATTTTTATCCGAATATACTGGAACTTAGAATTAAGAACAGTTTCGGGAATTGCTTGTAGTGACCTTGATCATAAATCCAGACCATCCGAACGTAAATATTCAGCGCTAGCTTAATCGTTTCTGTTGGCTTTAAATGCACAAAGAAACCTGATGTTAATTTTCCACAAAACAAAGTTTCCACTAAAAAGTCGAATGTTTAAAAAAAGTTTACTTTTAAAACGAAAAGGATTAATTTTCCACATGAAATAAAAGAGCTTCAACAGAAAAAGAAAAATATTACACCAAATAGTTGGATTTGGAATTGAACAAATGTAAGTTTTCAACCAAAAATAGAATAAATAAATCTTCAGTACACTTTTTAGCAGAAGATTTAAGCAAAAAAAAACGAAAAAAAGACCATTTTTTGAAAATAGAAGAAAAATAATTCATTGCTAGATAGGAAAAGAATCTTTCAAAAAATTTGCAATCATGTTGTAAATTTATCATAAGGAAAATAAAAAAAAAATTAAACTAAAGAGGTGAATCTTACCAAAAAAAATGTCAGCCAAATAGTTAAATTTCTACAAAATTCTTGTATTTTCAAGCTGAAAAGATGAATTTTTTACAAAATATTAGAATATTTTAACAAAAATGTAATTTCCAACCAAGTAGTTGAACCTTCCACTAAGGAAGAGCAATTGTTTACGAAATATGAAATAGTTAATAATTTCAGGCAAAAAGGTTTTTATATGAAATTTTCAACCAAAAAATACGAATTTTCAACAAATTCGTTTGATCATTAACCAAAACAGAATAATTATTTTCAACAAAGCAGTTGAATTTATAGTTAGAAATCATGAATTTTCAACCAAGAAGATTAATTTTTTAGTGAAAAATATGTATTTCCAACAAAATACATGAATTTGTACCAAATGGTTGAATTTTCAGATAGAGAAGCTCAATTTTCGATGAAAAGTGAAATAGTTAAATTTTAACTTAAAAAATTAATTCTCAGCCAAAATACATTAATTTTCAACAAAGTAATTACATTTTTCAACAATAAGATGAATTTTCAACTAGCATGATGAATCTTCAGCAAAAAATATACGATTTTTTAACTAAAGAGTTTATAATTAAATCAAAAATAGAATAAATGAATTTAAAGTCTAGAAAATGAACTTATAACAAAATAGTTATATTTTCTACTAAGGAGATGAATTTTCAAAAAAAGTAATAAATTTGCAACAAAAGCAACAAAAAATTAACAATAAATCAGTTCAACTTTCAATCAATTAGTTGAATAATGTTTAACCAGAAAATATGATTTTTTAACAAATAATTGAGTTGAATCAAAATAGATACATGAATTTTAAACTTCTAAAGGATAAATATTTGGCCAAAGATGGAATAAATATATTTTTCGATAAAAAAATGTTTAACTAGAAAGGTAAAGAGTTTCCTACAAAATTGTTCAATTTTAATCATGAAGGTGAATAAAAAAGTCACTATTAAGCAAATAGTTGTATCTTCAAGCTAAAAAAGTTGAATTTTTAACTAAATATGGAAATGGTAGATTTTAAGGTTGAGAAATTAATTCTAAAACAAAACAAAAACTTTCTGTAAAATAGTTACATTTTCTACTTAAGAAGTAAGATTTTGAAACAAATGATTAAAGTTTTATCTAAAAAAGATAAATTTTTAATAAAAAATAAAATAGTTAGATTTTGAATTTTAAAAAAGATTTTTTTACAAAATATTTAAATTTTTAACCAAAGACATCAAACTTTAACAAAACAAAATGACTTTTGAATAAATGAGTTCGACCTTTAACAAACCAGTTGAATCATTAACCAAAAAGGATGATTTTTTGACCAAGAAGATTAACTTTCTGCCTAAAAACAAGAATTTTCAACTAAAAATTAACTAAATCAATTTTAAATTTACACAATTAATTTTCAACAAAATAGAAAAATTTGTAACAAAAAACTGAATTGTTTACAACAGCAAATAAATTTTCCGCAAATTAGTTCAACCTTCTACTAATTAGTTGAATTTTTATCTAGGAAAGATGATTTTTTGAGAAAGTGTTTAAATTTTCAAGAAAATAATTAAGTTTTTAACCAAATTCTAGAATTTTTAACTAAGCTAAATGAAGTCCAAAACAAAACTATAATAGTAGATTAATCCACAGAAGATTTAAGAAAAAACGAGAGAAAGGGTAAATTTCTTGAAAAGCGGAGACAAAGGAAGAATTCATTAAAAAATAGGAAATGAATGCAGAACCATTTATTAAAAAATTCCCAAACCTTTTTAAATTTTTCAAATATTATGAATAAGAATAAATTCCTCACTATATAATAATATTATAGGTCAGTCGATTCGCCTCGAACCAAGGAATCGTTTATCTTCCTGCATTAACTGTGAATTCCCGAATAAAAATGCTTCGACTTGAGTTCGACTTGAATTGCTCCCAATCAAGACATGCTGAAGTCGAAAAGTTCTATTTGAGCATGTCTTAGTTTTGAGACGGAGCCAGACTTCAATCTATGTCTTAGAAACAAGTTTTTATGTCTTGAAGACATACGTTTTTACGTATTTTCAACGGCTTAGGAGAACCTTCTAGGAAGTTTTGCTCGTTCAGACCCACCGATTCTGAATTTTTCAATTGAAAGTAAAGAATTTAATAATTACAAATTTTCCATTCATCAATTTTAATCTCATTTATGAGCCAAAAAAGGTTCGATAATCTCAGCCAAGACAAAGCTCGTCTTGAGTCAAGTAAACGTCGTCTTAGCGAAGACAAAGCTCGACTTAAGACAAGTAAATGCCGTTTTACCTGCCGTGGCTATAAAAGTAAGACGAAGATCTATTTCTCTGCTCAGTTTTGAGACGCAGCCAGACATCGATGTCTTGGAGACGAACTCAAGACATAACCAAGTCGAACTCAAGTCGAAGCATTTTTACTCGGGTTATGTTAATGACAGAACTTTTACCATGAAAAACCAATTTTTAAAACATTATTGCATCCGAATACATACATATACTTCGGAGATATCTCTTAGAACATTGTATTAGATATTTTTAAATTGAGTAACGTTTAATTAAATGAATTAATTTTTTTTTTTGAAATTGTTAAATAAAAATAGATGTTAAGAATTTTTTTCGAAGGTTGATTGTTAAATTGAAGTAAAAGATCATTATTGAAGAATTAGTCATAAAACCTAAATCAGAAGATAAGAAACTAAACAGTGGAATACATATATTTTTCTAGTTAACTCATTATCGCAAGGATAATGTTCATTAACTTTTAGCGAAACTGGTAGTAGCTGGCGTTAAAGAAATCTCAATTTTTAACGCTTATATTTCGCTAATTGCCACCACTTGCATGTGCAGTCGCAATAAATATTCGTGATCATATACATGAGATATGTAGAGACTTTATGAAAAAAAGGAAAAAAAATAACTCGCTTCAAAGTTCTCGTAATTAGGTCGACGTGTCCTTCCTCTGAAACGAGAAGGTACTCGTTCGCAAATACTCAATTGCATTTTTCCATTTATTTTCCATAAAGAGTCACCTCTGATGTTTATTTATAAAGTCCCGTTACATAATTTGAAAAAAATGGCAATAACTAATTCTATGTTTTAATACATAAAAATAGAATCAGTATACAGTTTCAAGATAGAACTAAAGTCAACTGAGAACAAAATAAACGAAGCGTTAATATATACTTCTTTTATGTATTTATTTTATTTTCCAACATTTTTTTATAGATTTTACAGAAAATCTTATATAATTTGAAAAAGTTGAATATGATTTACACAAGTTTTCTTATCATAACGAGAAAATTTTAGTAAGTTAAATATAGATGAAACAATTTTGACCACTTAATTACAATTCTCTAAAATTTGCAGATTATTTTTTTCATTTGAAATAGTCAAAATGATAATTTTACAATGAATGATAAATAATCATTTCTCTATATTTTTATGATTTACATTTTTTTACTATTGATCCTGAAGTATTTAATAAATTTCACCTTACAACTGTACACTTTAGAGGCTTACCAGATTTTTCAATATGAATGCCTCAAAGAACAAGAAAAGAAAAAATTTGGAATTTAAAGAGCCTTTAAATAAGGTTATCCTCTTGCCACGTAATGTACTATTTCGATTCAAAATTTGACGTCACTGTTAACATTTTTTTGAATTATTTTTTCAACTGAAAATGTAACTACTCCATTATTGGTCAAACATTCATCTTCTTTAATTAATACAACCATTAAATTGAAAAATTCTATATTTCGTTAAAAATTTATCTTTTTTGTTTAAAAAATTATGTTTTTGGTTAAAAGTCAATTAATTTTGCTTTCAACTTTGTTTTTTATTGAAAATTATTTTTCTTAACCAAAATTTAAATATACGAGTATCATCTTTTTTTGAACATTACTCTTCTTCAACTGAAAATTTAAGTATTTATTTTAAAATTTCTTTATTTTGTTAAAACAATATCGTTTTTGGTAAAAAAATTCAATATTTTTCTTCAAAATCAATTTATTTAGTTTGAAAAAATTTTCTTTATTATAAATTAACTTTCTGACCAAAATTTAACTATGACATGTTTTTATTATTTATTTGGTTGGAAGTTAATTTCTTTATTGAAAATGAACTTTTAAACAAAAAATTTAACTACATTCTTGTTCAATTTTTTTCCATGGACATTTAACCTTTTTGGTAGGAAATTGATTTGTTTGGTTGAATATTCAACTATTTATTTAAACCAATATTTTATTTGCTCAAAAAATTATTTCTATAACTGAAAATTTAACTATTTTATTTTCTGTTAAATATTTATGTTTTTTTATATTTGAAAATGAACCTTTTTGGTAGAAAAAACAATTGAAAATTAAAATACTTTGTTGAAAATTGATTTATTATGTTTAAAAAAGCTTTTTTTGTACAAAATTATTCTTTTGCTTGAAATTTCATTTCTTTGGTTGAAAGTTAGTTTCTTTATCAAAAATTAATTTTTTTAAATACATTTGTTGTTGAATTTTTTTCTCTAGAAATTTAACCATTCTGGTAGAAAGTTAATTTTTTGGGTGGAACATTTAACTATTTCTTTGGAAACATATTTTATTTGTTTAAAAAATTACTTTTTTAACTAAAAATTTAACTATTTTATTTGTCGTTAAAAATTACCGTTTTTTTCGTAGAAAATTAACTTTTTGTGTTAAAAATTAAAATACTTGGTCGAAAATTGATGTATTATGTTAAATTTTTTGGTAGATAATAAATCTTTTTGGTTTAAATTCCATTTCTTTGTTTAAAAATTAGTTCTTTTTTCTATTGAAAATTAATTTTTTAAACTAAAAATGTAATTTTTTTTTGTTTGAAAAATTTTTTATGGACATTTTATCTCTTTGGTAGAAAATTTATTTATTTGGTTGAAAATTTATCCAATTTTGTTAAAAATTCGTTTCTTCATTGTTCAAAATGAATTTTTTTACTGAAAATGTAGTTATTCCATCTTAGCTAGTAAATTGATCTTTTTCAGGCAAATATTGACTCATCTTGATTAAACCTCGTTCTTTTAGTCAAAAATTTAATTATTTTCGTTGAAAATACATGTGTTTTTGGTTGTGAATTCCAATTCTTTTTTAGAAATTCGTCTTTATGACATAGACACTCAACATTTTAGGTAAGAATCTTTTTCGCTATTGATTGGAAAATCTTTCTTCATTATGAATTTTAGTCTTCTTTTGAAAATTGTTATTTTTTGGTTTTATTTAACAGTTTTGTAGCAAAAATTAGAACGCATTTAGTTAAAAATAACAATTACACTCTATGTTGAGAATTCTTTTCTTATCAAAAATTTATCAATTTGATGGAAAATTTAACTATTTGGTTGAAAATTCCCTGTTTTTGGCTTGAAATTAAAAAGGTACTAAAAATAATTTTTCTATTTGAACATTTATTAGAACTGCAATTTAAAAAATTGGTAGAGTGTTAATTTAATTACACTGAACGATTTACGGAAGTCAGTAAACTTTCCGATGAGGATAGGCGATATAAAACTTAATGTAATTCATGACATTGATTGATTTAAACCAACAGAAGATTCTTGTTTTAGCCATAAAAACTATTATTCCAGATATGAACTTCCGATTGATATGTAAGATAATTTTTCTCTGTGTTTCTTTCATGTATTTTAATACAGAATTTATTGCATGATGCTCATAAAAATTTAATCAAATTTGTTTGTGATTCTCTGGAGGCTATATAACATTGCAAAAATAAAAATAATATAAGTATAAAAAAATGATATCGTGTTAAGTGATAATGATCGAAACGTACGCTAATACTTATTGATTCAGATTTTTATTCCTGTATCAGTTGTTTGCCCTGTGTCGACTATCTATCAATATGATAAATATGAAATGACAAGGAGTCGCATACGGCTTTCTTTACTCTTTTTCGCCATATAAAAGAAAATTATTATTATTTTTTAAATTTATCTTTTCGGTTAGAGTTTATTGATAATAATTTCTTAACATATATTTAGGAACTTCTTTTAGGACCTTACTTTTTTGGGGCTTATTTTATGACCTTATATTTTTGGGCCTTTTTATAAAACCTTATATTTTTGTACCTTATCCTATTTATAATAAAAAAGGTGTGATGATATATACCGAAAATTTCGCAATAGTTCTTGTTAAAAACCGCATATGCTGTTTATTACTAAGATATAAAGAAATGAGCTGAAAGAAAAAACAAACAAATAAAAAATAAAATAACGATGAAAAATAATCGGAAACCATATGTGCTTAATAAGCGTAGTGTTTTTAATATTGTTGGATGATTAGAACAAATTTTAACTTATTTATGAAATTAGTATTGCAAATATTGTATATGTTTTATGTTTATGCTTTTCTTTGGAAATTTGTAGTTTTAAAAAAGAATTTTTATTTCGTACCATAAAGTATCGAAGAAGACTAACAATTTATAAAGAAGTATTGTTTGAGTTGACGTTTTTCAACGCGAATTCGCATTTTCAACCGAAAATTATCAACAGAATTCCCTATATTTGCAACAATTTCAGTTACGTTATTTAGCGCTTTATGCACCGTTTGTTTTTTAACTAAAAACATTATATTAACAGAAAAATTATAATTTTGAACGATTTTAGGTTTTATATGTCTTTCATACCGGAAATTGCTTTTTTTCTTTAATAAAAAATTATTCAATTTGAGAAGTAACAAATATTTAAACAACTGAATTTCTTCTATTATTTAAAGTTAAACACCAATTTCTACCTCACATATAATTGCCTTAAAATTTCTAAAGTACTAAAATTAGAATGCTAACAAATTGGAAATACTAGTTTCGTAATCGTTTTTTAAAAATAAAAATCATTAGATTCGAGTTTTTTAACAATTTATGTTAGATTATCAGCTTAGATCAACAATTTGTATTTTTAAAGAATAATAATAATTATAATTCGAACAATCTTCACAATTCTAAGCAAATTTTGATTATAGTAGTTTTTTTTAAAGGAAATTTGTATTGCTATCAGAAAAAAAAATAGTTCAAAGAATCCAAAAAAAATTACAATTTTAGCTTATGCTATTTTTTATACCAGAAATCAGTGTTTTTAGTAAAAATAATTATATTGAAAAGTAGATTAAAGTTTTGCATTGTCATCCTAGTGAGAAGGTATTGGTTTTACGTAAAATTTCACTTTCTAAGTTTTTATCAAATATCCACGTTTTGAGACCCACTGTGTCAGAAAAAACGATTTTTACGAAGGTGTTCGTCTGCCTGTCTGTATGTATGTCTGTCTGTAGTCTGCATTCTGTAGGCATGATAACTTTCGTAACATTCATCAGATTGGATTCTGCTTTGGCACACTATTTCAAAACCCAAAAAGAAAGAACAAATTCGTAAACCAGTTATTTTGAATCAAAATTCAAAAAGTGAGCGCGTTTTCAAAATTTTTGAAAGCACATTTTTTCAAGATTTCAAAATTCTGTGAACGTTTATTCATAGTACTCAGAAGCCCAAACAATTTATTTTTTAAACTTTTTTCTATAAAAAGAAAATTATCAGAGTTAAAGCATTTTCAAAATCCAAAAAAACAAACTAAAATGAAAATTTCAAGCCAAACAATGCATAATATAAAAAAAATCAAAAGAAGAAAAATATTCATTTTTGAAAGCCCTACAAGATGATCATAATAACTTTTTTTAATTTGGTCGAAAAGTTGAAAATTCAAAATTTGATGGTACCAAAAATTTGTGAAACATTTTTCAAGATTATAAAATTCTATGTACGATTATTAATAGTACTTAGAAGCTAAAACAATTAATCCTATTACGTTTTTGTATAAAAGAAAAATCATCAGAGTTAGAGCATTTTCGAAATCCAAAAAAATAAACTAAAATTAACATTTTAAGCCAAACAACGTATGATACATTTTTCAGCGCAGCTTAGAATACAATTTAAGGCAAAATAAGACACAAATATAAAAATAATCATGATAAATACGATTTTCCCTTTATTTTGCAATCTTTTAATAAGCAAGCCCAGGCAGAGTTACATAAAAAATGTATTATATTTGATATAAAAGTGTTGTATATAATGTAGAAAATTTGGCATGTTGAACAAAACCGAGTGCGAAGCACGAGCTACGTGATGAGAATATGTTCGTTAGAGCCGAAAGAGCTTTAACAAAAGAGAGTTCAAAATCACATAATTACAGTTGTCGGTCTGTTGACCTTTGATTTCAAAAGATCTGTGCACAAATGTGGGAGAAATGCAAAGACCGAGCGCGGAGTGCAATTGCTATCAGTCGCTTTTCGAAGGTGCGCTCAAATCCTCGAGCTAAGCTCTTTTAACGAAAGAGAATTGACAAACACAAAATTACAGTGGTGGATGTTTTGAGTCTTAATTTTGAAAGATTTGCGCAAGAATGTGCGAAAATATAAAGACCGAGCGCGTAGCGCGAGGTAAATACATAATCGAGCGCGAAGCGAGAGATAAATCCATCAGCGAGCGCGAAGCGCGAGAACTAACATTCGCGCGCACGAGGCGCGCTCAAACTTGCGAGCCGCACGCTCAGCATGCCACGAGAATGTGCTCGCTTATCGGGCAGATTTTTTTATTTCATGTTAGCGTTTTTCGTCGAAATTTGGTATTTATAATTTAATAACATCATTAGATTTCAGACCGTAGATTCGCAATTCGTGTACAATTTTTGGTTATTCTGGGCTTGTATATAAGAAATCAGTATTTGTAGTTATGTTAATGCTTTTGATCGAAAACCGGTATTTTGAATTTTTTGAATTCATTAAATTTCGAAGCGAGGTCATGATTGTTGCAAAATTTTAGGTTATGTTGACATCTTACACTGTTAATCGGTATTATAAGTGAGGAAAAATTATATTTCAAAGAAGATTAATATTTGTTCTTATGTAATGTTAGTGCTTTTTGTCGAAAATTGTTATTTGTGATTTTGAAAAGTCGTTTCATTACAGAGAAGGTTCAACACTTAGGTAAACATTCAAGTTATGTTGGCGTATATCACACTATGAATAGGAATTTCTAGTGAAAAAATAATTATGCTTCAAAGGTAATCGTTGAACTCAAGATTTCAGTGTTCATTCAATTATCCCCCATAATTTGCGTTTATATATTAAAATATACACTTGTACGTGTTTCATCAAATAACTAATGCTTCTTGTTTCTAAAATTATACGCATAATTATATGCTGGAAATTTTGCTTGCAAAATTGAGCGCGCTAATGATGCGCTCCTGTTAGGTCTCGCGCTTCGCGTAAGATAATATGTTTATCTAGCACTTCGCGCTTGATAAGGTATTTACATCGCCCTACGCGCTCGGTCATTGTATATCCTCCACATTTTTGTTCTACACCTTTAAAATTAAAAGTCAAACCATCGACAACTGAAATTTAGTGATTGTGAATTTTCTTTTGTTAAAGCTCCTTCGGCTTTATTGAACGTATTCTTATCACGTTCATCGTAAAAAAAGGTTAAGAGCAAATATTTAGATCTAATTTAAAAACAAATTTGTTTTTAAGCATTTTATTGTAAATTGTATCTTTTTGTCCAAGAATTTTATTTGCTGATTTTCTAATGTCATTTTTCTCGATTAAAAAAAAACTACATGTCTTATCAAAAAACGATAAAGAACAAATTTCTAGCTCTTTTTGGAGTGAGCAACTTTTGTCTATTTCTTTTCTTGGCTTGTGTTTTTTGTCCAAAAATTATATATTTTTATTTCTAATGTTGTTTTTACGAATATAACAAAAACTACGCGTCAAAGTTCAATCCAACCTGATCATTTTTTCGAAAGTAGTCGTATCTACAACCTATTATTTTGACCTATTTTTTGATGTAAACCGACTAAGACAAATTTGGTATAAGACCAATACCTTCGCATAAGGACGAAAATGTAAAAAGATTACAAATTTTTTATATTTTGTTAATGCTTTACGTAGAGGGAAAATACTGGAAGTGAGGGGAAAGCAAAGGTATCAAGAGTGAGCTTAGTAGGGAGAATTTGAGGAGTGAGGAAATAGGTTTGGGGGAGTGGGGCGTGGGATAGGAAGTGATGGGAGGGGAATTATGGGTGAGGGGAGTAGGCAAAAGGAGGGTAGGTAGGGGAGAACAAGTATGAAGGAGGTGATTTAAGCGATTTAGTTAACGCGAGATTCGACTTATCACTAAAAAAAGAATCGTTTCTTTACAATTGTTTTTTTCAGTAACTTTAAATACACGTATATTAAAATTCGTAACATAATGCATTTCCGCCAGAAAAAAATTATTATTCTTCGAATAACTAACAAAAAATACTTCAGTATTTTTTCATATAATCGTTGTTGATACAATCGATATCTTTCTAATAAATTAATTTAATATTAATTTTTATCTAATTAAAATGTTATACTCTACATAAATTATTTAGAGTAGATATGATAAGTGTCTTTGATGTCAAGGGAGTGAAATAAAATAAATCGCATTCATCCGATGAATTTTTTTAGATTAAATAAAAGAACATAAACTAGGGAATTTTGAGGTTTCTCGATCAACCATATGTGGAGGAAAAGTATTATCGGAATTTTCCTGCTGGCGTCAATAAATCATTGCTTGGCTAACGACAATGAGCCGAGAAAACTGTTCTGCCATGACAGGGTATGTCATTACTGTGTTACTTATAAGCTCCTTCTCGATACGTACACTGCATACAAATGAAGAGAACGATTACAAAACCTTTTGAAAAAGCGACCTCCGTGGCATGCGACGTATGCAAGGATGCAGGGATCGCGCGCCATAGAAACGCGCGCGCGGCCAGATTTTACACTGGCGAAGCGAATTAATCGACCATTAACATGCAACTTGAATATTGATTGATTGTCCAGGAAATATTTCTTTCTGCATGGACATAAGTCGTCGTCTTGTTGCTTCCCCGAAGATTCGTGATGAACGGAGGGAGAGAAAAATACATTTTTAAAGAGCCACTTCCGATCACAGAAAAACACTGGTGTTAAATTTGTTGCAGCTCAAATTTCATTGGGCTCCCAATGATCATTTGAAAGAGTTTTCAAGTCTCAAATGTATTCCTCTGAACGTAGGTGCCCATGTGGGCATCTAGGGGAAAGTATCATTTGGAGACTGAATTTTGGCTCATGCAGAGTTGTGGAGTTCTGAACCGCGCTGTCAGCCACCTGAATACCTGTCAAAGCAACTATTCGCTTTGCGATATTAGCCTAAATAATAGTTAATAAGGAAACCAGTTGAAACAATATTTACCTAATTTTTACATTTTTTTCATTTAATAAGGCGTACCAGTCACTTAGAATAAAATTATAACTTCCTAATGCAACTTACAAAAGTTAGGTTAGTCATGCCCGTCGACATTTAAACTAAAGCCGGGATGTATAGAAAAAGTCATGACCGTCTACATATACAATAAGGTATTTCCACTTCAATCACTAGCTCACTTCACTTCGTTGAATACTGAGGGGATAACAATTGACCAAATGCATGAGAATCGGTTATTTTTTGCTCTATTTTTCTAATATCTTCGTAGAAAATAATTTTTCTGTATAAATGAGCGGTTGTCTACCCTTTGAAGCGCGATTCAAAATTACATTGAAAAACAATTCTTGTAATTTAAATAAATAATTATTAAAATATACACAAGAATGTATACAAATTGTGTAACTTTTGATTTCAGACAAGAAAAAAATTTATAACACACATATATGATGAATAACAGTTTACTTTCATTGAATTTGAAAGACTGACTAATATTTCTCAAAATATTTGTTAATAGATACATTTTTTTAAATACCATATGATATTTCAGCAGCTCGTTATATAGAAGCTAATTGCAGAATATGGTACTAATGATATTTGAATAATTCTAAAACAAAATTTCAGATTGTTCTTTTCGATTGAGACGTGACCCAACGATGCTTGAAGTAAAAAAAAAGAAAGCATAACTACAATGCAGTCGTGATAATTTATGTATTTATAGGTTATATAATTATATGAATTCCCGGAAAAATACATAAAAAATGTTAAAACTTATACACAATTTGTACATATCCTTGTGGATATTTTAATAATTATTTACCTAAGTTACAAGAATTGTTTTTTAATGTAATTTTGAATCGTGCGCCAAGTGCAGCCAATGAGCGGTCAGCCCTAACGCAAGCGCAGTAGCTCAGGGTGCCAACATTGGCATCATTGGTCCACAGTAAAAACTGGAAAAATAAATCAAATCAGCCGGCAGGAAAAAGTTGGGATATGAAAGCCTCAATAAGGTATTTTCACTTCAACCATCAACTAACTTCACTTTGTTAAAAGCTGAGAAGGAAAAATGAATCAAAACTTTATTTCTGTAATATATTTGTAATTAATCATCATTATTATTATTTTATTACTTCATTAAATAGTAATTAATAAATAAAAACTATTTTTTAACTACAACTATATAGAAAAAATTACCTTTTACGAAGATGTTAGCAAAATAGGGCAAAAATGAACTGAATCTCATACATTTGGTCCCTTATTTTCCCCTCAGCAATCTACGAAATGAAGTTAGCTGTTTATTCAAGTGAAAATACCTAGTAGGCTTTTATCTTATCAGTTTGAATGTTCCCGGCGCTATATTTGAAACATTGCAATGTTTCACGAAACTTTTCACCAGGCTAAAGTTTCATGCAAATTTACATCCCCACTCATCACGAAAAACAAATTTCTGTTTTTATTATACAATTGTATTTACCTTATCTTTCATGTATGACACTAGCCTCTGCAAGATTAGATATCTAAGATACCTTGAAACTTCAGCAGAAAATCTAGTGGAAATTTGTTCGAACGACCAGGCATCAATTTCGATGCAGACGGTCACGACTTAGTTTGTTCATCCCGGCTTTGGTGGTTTGAATGTCATATAGTAGGTTTTGACTAACCTAACATTTGGATATTACATCACGCCAAGTACTATTTTTATTCTAAGACTATTTAGTCGCTGGTAAATGAGAGGTAATAAAAAGTTATGTAATTATTATTATAACTTACCTGCTTATTAACATCTGTTTCACTCGAATAACGACCGACAAAATGATCTTGACAGGTGAATTACAGTTTGTAGACGACATTTCACGTTGCACTGGATGAGAAAAAACAGTGTCTAAATGATGCTTCTCTCCTAGATTCTCCGAATGAACCTGTGTGGTTCAAATTTGTTGCAACTCTATTGAACACCGATTTCGGTGTACATTGGAGGATCGGCGATTTTCTGTGATGTTAGAAAAAAAATCGTATATACGGTAGATCAGGACAAAGTTTTTAATTTAAATCACTTCTCTAGTTATTAAGTACCATACCATTTTCTTGCTTTAAATCACTCAGTTTTATATGAGTAGGCGGACAAAAATAATCGCTTAAATATAAAGTCTGTCCGATTTTATTTCATGATAAAAGACTTGTTTTATGATTTGTGAAAAAGGTTTTAAAAGAAGAGTATTTAAAGAATAATTCAAAATGCGAATTTTGTCCATTGTGTGTATGCTGTGTCACCTAGTGCTATTGCTTGGGACTTTAAGTTCTTAAAGAGTTCGGCTAGGTTAGAAATTTTCTTTGATGGGAAATTTTGAAATCTTTCACTCTAAAATATTTAAATTTCAGAAAAATTAAGTCAAGAATTAAATTTCGTTTTCACGCCCAACATTCAGATTAGAACGTTGGATTCTTGGTATTTTTTATTTCCACGAATTTTGTAGCTAAAATATTGAAATCTATTATTGATTATTATACATTTTAATTCCATATAAGTGATATCCATAGATCTGAAATAATGAAAAATTCTTATTTTGAATTTGTGGCTTTTGTTTGTAATTTCAGAATGAAGTCAAGGCATTTTAAAAAAGAATTTATCAAAGAAAATTTATCGGACTAAAAATGGTTAAACTTTTTTTAATTACCTATATATTTATATATTTATTTTTCATTATGAAAATAATAAAAAATAAATATATGAAAGTATTAAACAGATTCAGAGGTTTAAAAATGTTTAAAAATACTAATATTACAGTTGCTAATTAGTTTTCAAAAATGTTATACCTGTTTGAAGCAAGATATTTAAAGAAAAAGATGTGAAAAAAAACATTCATAAAAAGTTTATTTAAAATGTATTTATCCTTATAGGAGAATAATTAAGAGATTCAGAACTACACATTAAAAAAAATTTCAAATGCAAGACGAAAGCACACACGTTTTTTATTTGACCACCGTGATACTCAATAATCATAAATCAAAATGATTTTTTTTTTCAAACAGATTCACGTTATATCAAAGAAGATGAATCTTCAATAAACTACATGAATATTCAACAAAATTGTTAAATTATAAAGCAAGAAAGATGAACTGCCTATAAAACAGTTCAATTGTTAATCCAAAAATATTTTTCTTCAATCAAAAATTTAATGTCTTACGGCACAGTTAAATTTTCTAATAAGTAGCTTATTTTTACGAAGCTGTTGAATTTCCAATAAAATAGTGGATTTCCAACCGAAAATATTTGTCAAGAAATAAGTTCATTTTTAAAGAAATAGTTTTTTTTGACAAATTATTGATTTTTCAGGCCAAAAAGATGAATTTTCAATAAATTATTTGAATTTTTATTATAAAAGTTCACTCACAATCAAACAGTTTAATTTTCTACAAAATTTTCTACAAAATAAAATACCTGAATTTTGAAGCCAAAAAGACGACTTATCTACAGTATTTCTACTACAGTATTTCTATTTTTCTACGAAAAAGTGAAATTTTTCAGTAAGTATGAATAGTTTAATTTTTAATCAAACAGTTGTTTTCACACATTCTTGCACAAAAATTTTAAAATTAAGACTCAAAACATCCACCACTGTAATTTTGTGATTGTGAATCCTCTTTCGTTAAAAAAGCTTAGCTCCAGAGCTTGAGCGCACTTACGGCACGCGACTGCGGCCAATCGCACTCCGCGCTTAGTCTTTGCATTTCTTCTGCATTCGGGCACAGACCTTTTAAAATCAAAGGTGAACGGACCGACAACTGTAATTTTGTGATTTTGAACTCTCTTTCGTTAAAGCTCTTTTGGCTTTAACGAACAAATTCTCATCACGTATCTCGTGCTTCGTACTCGATTTTGTCCAATCTGTCAACTTTTCTACATTATACACAACACTTTTATATCACTTATAATACATTTTTTATGTAATTCTGCCAGGGATTACTTATTTAAAAATTGCAAAATAAAAACCAAATTATATTTATCATGATTATTTTTTATTTGTTTTTAATTTTGCTTTAAATTGTATTCTAAGCTACTCTGAAACATGTATCATTTCAATAAATGTATATCATTACAATTAATAATATGCATACAAATTGAATCATACTAATTCTTATTTCCTTGTTTTTATAATTTTTTTTATTTTTAATGTTGTTTTTTACGATTTAATAAAAACTTTAGCGCATCTGCATAGGTTCTAATACAGGAACCTATATAGGGCCCTATATAGGAGCATATGTTCTCTTTCGTCTTTTATGTGCTTTTTCCAAAAAGTTAATTTTAGAATTTTTAATCTTATGTTTTACGATTAAAAGAAAATCTACTCGCCCTATTGAAAAATAATTAATAATGAGTTTATAGATCTTTTTAGGCGAACAACTTTTATCTGGTAATTTAAGTTCATACCTTTTGTCGTTTTTACAAACAAATTTAATATTTTTATTTAGAATGTTATTCTTTACGACTAAAGCAAAAACTAACTGTCCTATCAAAAATTATAGCTCTTTTTTGGATGAACAAGTTTTGTCTTATTTTTCCTCGACCAAAAAATGGAATTTTTGGATTTTTCATTATTTTTGCTGCGATCAAATTTGAAGTGTTCAACTTCTCGACCAAATTAAAAAAGTTGTTATCATCGTCCTGTAGGGCTTTCAAAAAGCAAACTTTTACTTCTCTTGACATTTTTTCATATCATGCATTTTTTGGCTTAAAATGTTCATTTAAATTTTTTTTTTTTTTGAATTTTGAAAATGCTCTAACTCTAGAATTTTTAAATCTTGAAACAATGTGGTTTCAGATATTTTTGGTACGATCAAATTTGGAATTATCTTCTTTTCGACCAAATTGAAAAAGTTGTTATTATAATCTTGTAGGGCTACCAAAAAGGTAAGTTTTTCTTCTCTTGACTTTTTTTTATATCATGCGTTGTTTGGGTTAAAATTTTCATTTTAGTTTGTTTTTTTGGATTTTGAAAATGCTCGTACTCTGATAATTTTCTTTTTATAAGAAAAAGTCAGGAGGATTAATTGTTTAAGTTTTGAAGTACTACGAACAACCGTGCATAGAATTTTTACATCTTGAAAAAATAAGGTTTCAAAAATTTTTTGTATGATCAAATTTTGAATTTTCAACTGCTTGACCAAATTGAAAAAGTTGCTATCATAATCTTGTCGGGCTTTCAAAAAGCAACGTTTTTATTCTCCAGAATTTTTTTCGTATCATGCGTTGTTTGGCAATCTAATGGATTAATTTTTTCAAAAGAAATCGTGTTCACAGATAGACAGACATACACACATACAGACAGACACAGTCGTAAAAACCTGTTTTTTGGATTCAAGGGGTCTCAAAACGTGGACGTTTGACAAAAACTGGGAGGGTCAAATTTTACACAAATCTAATACCTTCTCTGAGGAGAATGTAAAAAAAACGATTTTTGCAACAAAGTGTTAAATTTTTAATTATCAATAAATTATTTTCATATTCAATTAAAGAAATTAAATCTCATCAAAAACTATATTTCAACAAGAACAGTTAAAATTTCAAGCAAGAGTGGAATAAGTATATTTTACTAACAAACATTAATCCTTAAACAGAAGAAAAATGAATCTTCAAGAAAAGATATGAATTTCAAATTAAGAAATGAATTTTTAATTACAATTATGGTTCTGCAGCAAACAATAAAAATTTTTAACAAATGAGTTCAACATTCAACCAAATAGTTGGAGTTTTAACCAAAGATACGATTTTATTTTTAAGAAGATTTATTTTCTACCAAAAACACGAATTTTTAAACAAAAATTTGAATAAAAAAATGTACAGTTTTAAAAATAAATTTTTAACAAAATATTTCAACTTTATACTAAAATTATAAATATTAAAAACAAAAATAATTTTTAACAAAATAGTTTAATTTGCTAGTATTCTTGCGAGAATTTAAAAGTAGAAGAATTTTTAAGAAAGTGGTTAAACATTTAATTAATTAGTTGTATTCTTAACAAAAAAGAAGAATTCTATTGATTCAGTTTGCATTTAAGCAAAAAAAACGAGACAAAGGGAAAAAAGGGGAAGTTTCTTGATTAAATTATTATTTGACTGTAGCATGGCAGGGCCATCTTTTGCGAAATTTGTATTTTTATTATTTAAATTTATTTGTGATGTTTTTTTAATCCTACTTTCATTTGTTCAAAAAATTTAGAGTCATTATGATATTTTTATTTTTTCAAAGTTAAAATACTCAACACATCCTATTAAAAATTTGATTTAAAATGCTGCTTGATTTAGGATTATTTACAGCCTATAGTACAAAGTGGGAATTTTTAATATATAGTCTATCGATCTAGAAACTTAATTTTTCTAGTGGTCACTTTTAATCCAGTTCTGTTTAAAAAATTTTTTAATTAAATCTTTCTGGTTTTAAACTTTAATTTTACATTCTTCAAGACTTGCATTCCAGTATTTCAAGAGAAATGTTATTTATTTAGGTTGACAGTCACAAGTACTCAACTACACATAATATATTTCTTAGTAATTCATGACGTGGGACGTATAAAATTTAATTGAATAACACTTGCGCCTACAAATGGTCAAAAATTCTAGTATTATCTCTCCTATAACGCATACAATTTTTTTGTGCGAGTTGTTACAAATCGTGAGAGGCAAACTAATGATTAGAAAAGTAGTGAACGTTTAACCCAGATAATAAAATTCTCTATCTGTTCTCTAAAATTAAGATGATATAGAACACCTTCGGTTAACACATTGATCTCATTTGTTTAATTTTTTAATAAACTGTTGCTAAAAGAAGGCAAGTTTTTATTTTCTCTAAAATGTTTCAAACTATCTAAAATAATATAATTCTTTTATTAATAATATCTTAATGAATAATATTTTAATTAATTAATATTATTATTGGCTAATTTTGCATTTGAATTTCCATAAAATCGCAGAGATTTATTAAGATAATTGTACAATTTTTTCCATTTGGGTACCATAAGTAAATGTTGAAACAAAAAAGATGAAAAAATTTAAATGTTGTTTCTACTTGGAATAATATTTTTGTAAAATATCTGAAAGTAATATTTGATAGTTGAACCGAGGAAGACTTTCCATTTCAAATAAAAAACAATTGAACTGAACAAAAGCAGAAGATTTTTTAATGAACTAGTTGAATCCTTAACTAAAACAGATTCATTTTCAACCAGACACTCCAGATAGTTGAATTTTCAAACACGAAAGATTGTTAAATTAATGAAGAACAAATATTTTAGCCGAAATAATGAATATTCAATCTAAAAAGACGAAATTTCTATGAAAAAGTTAAAGTTTTAACTAAAAAGTTAGATTTTGAAACAAAAACATTAATTTTCTTCTAAAAAGAATTATTTTCTATCAAAAATACTAACTCTGAACAAAATACATCAACTTCAAACCAAGTAATTGCATTTTCAAACAAGAAGATTGATTTTCTACTAAAGAAGATAAATTTTCACCGGAATTCATCAATTTTTAAGTGAATAGTTGGATTTTCAACAATGAAGATTAATTGAAACTTGTTTATTACTGAATTGTTGAATTTTTCAACGAGTTTTCTAAAAAACAGTTGGAACCGAAAAAGATGAATTTTTAGCAAACAATGTAATAGTTGGTACATTCTCCAACAAAAATTCATTTTTGTTAAAAATTTGAATTAAATAAAAACAGAAGATTTTTATCAAAAAAGTTTTAAAAACAACTTTCATTCAAAATTTTGGTTTTTCGTGGCAAGAATGCGAGCTTTATAAAAAGCAGTTAAAGTTTAAAATAAATAGTTGAATTTTGAACCAAAAGGATTACTTTTCTATCAAGTAGAATTATTATTATTATTACACCATTAAGCCATCTCCCTTTCGGGGTAGGCGTGACTCACTCGGCAGGGGAAAGGAGTAGTGTATGGAAGGGATAGAGAATTTTCAGATTGATCCAGAATTCTCGTGTTATTTAAGTAAATAACACGTTCGTTCCGCAACACTGCTCCGACCCAGGCTGCTGATCAATCTTTCTAGCAATCACCCCAAGCGAAGAACCTCACGAAGTCGTTATGTAAGGTTCCCCACTTGGGTCCATTAATAGCCAAGGTCTTTTGTTTCAGGCGTCATTCACTCTACTAACACTCTTTTTATTAACTATTTGCCGCCATACTTTCCTGTCCTGGCATGCTTCTCTAGCTTCTTTTATGTCTATGCATTTTTTCATGCAGGCTCTCGTGTTTCTGTGACTTCTTATGTCTCTTCTAACTAGAGTCTCATTCACATATACTAACCATTCTTTCCGCGGTCTACCTCTAGGCATGCTGCCATTTACTTTACCTTGATACACTTGTTTCGTTAGTCGTTCATTTGGCATTCTCTCAACATGTC
>NC_046664.1:60489920-60542023 GCF_010883055.1 Belonocnema kinseyi
TTTTACTCTTATCTTTTTCTTGATAAGTCCATGTCTCGCCACCGTATAGTACAGTCGGTACAAATATAGAATTATGTATTGCCATTTTAGCTTTATTTGATACATTTTTACTTCAGATAAGGGGTCCTGCTCTACCAATAACCTTCTTACCTTCGTTTATGCGTCTATCTAATTCCTCATCTATCTTCCCGTCCCTAGTAAATAACCTACCAAGATATACAAACTTATCAACTTGTTCAATTCTCTCATCATTTAATAAAATATTACATAGTGTTTTCTCACTCTTTCCTTCCAACACCATAGTTTTTGTTTTATTTGCGTTCATTTGGAGACCCATGCTCTTCATGCTTGCATCTAGTTTTATCAACATTCTTTGTAAGTCTTCGATAGACTGCCATAACAACCTTATCATCTGCGAACGCTAGCCCACGTACCCTTACTGTTTAGAGATCCACACCCTCTTCGTCGAAGAGAGCTATTCTTAAACACTTGTCCATAAATAATATAAATAACCATGAAGACATAACGCATCCTTGTCTAACTCCTTGAATAATATCGAAACAGTCACTCAGTTTCCCATTTACTCTTACACTTGATTTGCTACCTGTATATATTGTTTTTATAGCTTGTAGGAGTCATTCATTGACTCCATACTCTTTCAGGAATTCCCAAAGTTTACTTCTATCTACCTTGTCAAAAGCTTTTTCTAGGTCAACAAATGCACAGAAAACTTTTTTTTCTACTCTCAAACTTTTCTCTGTTATTTGCCTTAAGCTAAATATTTTATCCTTACATGACCTTATTGGCATAAACCCACTTTGGACTTCCCAAATCTTTACTTCTGTTATTTTCATTACCCTACGAATAAGTATTTTTGAATATATTTTACTTACGGTGCTTAATAAGCTAATCCCTCTGTAATTATTGCAGTCGCTTTTATCTCCCTTTCTCTTGTATATTGGTACGATAATCGCTTTTTTCCAATCGTCTGGGACGTCTCCCATCTCGACACATAAATTTATGAATTCGCACAGTCTATGTGGTATGCACGTGCCACCGTGATTAAGCATTTCAGCGTTAATACCGTCTACCCCGGCAGCCTTACCGTTTTTCAAGTTCTTAATTATATCCCTAACCTCAGTGACACAGACTTTCTCAATTGAGTTTTCCATCGCATCGTGTTCAACATCGCAGTTGTGGTGTCCTACAGCTTCATCTCCCAATTGTCTCCTAAAATAGTCTCTGAAAGCCTCTAGTATTCCGTCTGCATCATATACCATATCCCCCTACTATTTCTCATGTTATAAAATTCTGAACTTTTGTTTCCTTTCATTTTTTTTAGAAAGTAGTTTCCTGCTTCCTTCAAAGTCATTTTGTATTTTCATCTCTTCTTTTGCTCTAATTATATCTTTACTTTCCTTAAATAATCGTTTCAGTATCCTGTTTTCGCGCCTATAATTATTTCTACGTCTATTTCTTTCCTCATTGCTAGGACCTGCGATATTCAAAGTTCTCTTGTGCGCTTCTCTCTTTGCTTTTTGGGCAGCTTGAATTTGATCATTCCACCACGCATCACAAGACATTCTTCCTACAACTGCGTTACCACACACTTCGATCCTACATCTAACAAGGATAACCCGTAACATTGTCCAGGCGCCCTCTATATCTTTGTTTTTATACGGTCCTCCCATGTTGCCCTATCTATGCTTTCGATTATTTTATTTTGGAAATCTATTCGCACATCTGGTTTCTGTAGGTTCTCATGACCCTTGTATCTTTGACTAACTCTCTTAGTCTTTCATCCGCAACAACAAAGTCAATTATACTGCGGCTATTTCCTTTAGACCAGGTGTACATGTAGAAAATTTTATGCCTAAACCAAGTATTTGTAATAAACAGACCGCTTTCGAAGCATAGACCAACTAATTTATCTCCGTTATAGTTTGTTCTTGGATCCCCAAAATTACCTGATGCTCTTTCTGAATCCTGATTTTGGATTTCCACCCAACCTTTCATGTCTCCTAGTAGAATTAGTCTTTCCCCATGTTCGCAGATGTTTATGGTGCCATTTAAAGTGTCCCAGAAGGCGCCTTTTACTTCTCTAGGATCACTTTAAACTGGCGCGTAGCATGCTATGATAAATAGTCTTCTGATTCCTACTTTCATTCTAGTCCACAGCAGTCTGGGAGACACGAAACCATGGTCTCCGAGATGCTGCTTTGCTCTTTCATTCAAAATCAGACCTACTTCTTGTTTACCATGTGATTCACAGTCTACTCCTGACCATATTTCAAATCCGCCTTTCAACACACCGTTTTTTATGTCTTTGATTTTGCACCCCTTTTTCTTTGTTTCAGACACACATAAAATGTCTAGTTTCCTCACCTTTTACCAAAAAGACGAATTTGCGACAAAATACATCAAATTTAAATAAATCAGTTGAATTTTCAGTAAAGAAGATTAATTTAAACTTTTTATTACGAAAAATTTATGTTGAAAAAAAAGAATTTTTCACAATACAGTTAAATTTTCTATTATATTTTTTAATTTTCCAAGCAATTTGACGAGTTTTCTATAAAACAGTTTAATTTTTAACCCAAAAATATGAATTCTTGATTATATTGTTCAATTTTCCATAAAAAAATTAATTTTTTACGAATACAAAATAAGAGTTTTCAAATTACAAATGTGTTATAATTTTAACTGAAAAATATTTTTATTTTAAATATAAAACAGTTGAATTTAACAAAAAAGGACCAATTTTCAACATTAGAACTTGAATCCTCCAATTAAACAGATTAGTTTTCGACTAAACAGTTGCATTTTAAAGCAAAAACATTGATTTTCTATAATAACGAAAAGTAATTTTGAACAAAACACAAGAATTAATAACCAAAAAGTTAAATTTTCAACCAAAAAGATTAATTTTCCACTAAAAAACACTAACTGACAATAAAATATATAAATTTTCAACTAAATAGTGGATGTTATACAGAAAAAGATAAGTTTTCTATCAAAAATGAATAGTTAAATTTCCAGTTGAAAAAATTAACTTTTAACCAAAAAGATCAATTTTTAATGAAAAATGTAATAGTATTTCAATCAAAGAAAGATTTAAGTTTTAAATTTGCTGATTCTAATAAGAAAGACACATTTTTGACAAACCAGTTTAATCCCCAACTAATACAGGTTAGTTTTCAACAAAACCGTTATATTTTTTTAGCAAAAAGTCCAAAGCTCTACACAAAATATAAATTTTCTGAGAATTTTTCAATGAAGTATATAAATCTTCAATCAAATAGTTGAATCTTCAACTAAGAGGATGAACATTCCACAAAAATACAGTATTTTTAAATAAAAAAGGTCAATTTTCTTCAAAAATGGATCAGTTAAATTTTCAATACGAAGTTTTCAAAAAAATAGTTAAAAATTTCAACAACAAAAAAAATAATGTTTTTCTAATATTATTTTTAGAATTGGGTCGCAAGGCGACATGAATCATTTCTGTTATATACGGACGCATGACGCAACCCAATGCAACCAACGCGCTGATAGTACGACACTCAAGCTGTTTGTCACACTTGACAGATCTCTGTCGACCTTGCAGCTCCTCTAATAACGAAACTGCGGAGGCCATCAGTTCTAGGAATATCGTAAACCGGGCATTCTTATATCAGCAGATGACTTAAATAATTTTAAACACTTTAAATTAATAAATAACACAGAAAATGAAAATTAACAAGTTCGAAAACCTACGAAATACGAAAAGAAATAATTCACAAGACTTCGAGAGCTTCTCTGAATTTTATCCACGGAAATAAATTTATCTAACCCTAAAACTTTCAACAACTCAAGACCGATCGGACGGGTTAATAGCACCATTCGATGGCTGATAAACACATCGTATCTTAGAGCAACGGGAGTAGACTCCACCAATCTCATCCGTAACGTGCTCAAGAAAAAGGCTAAAGTATACAATTTCCACTTTCAGGAACAACGTCAGTCGAGAGGGTGAAAAGCACCAGTAGCGTCATCACTGGAGCTACATACATCTGCAGGGTTAAATGGTATCATGCCCCGTTTCCGACGCCAAACAACTCCGAGTTGAACATCATCCATTCAACCCGTTTACCCCCCACCTCCACTTCATCCTTTCCCACACCTAAACTTACCCACACCCCTATTCCTACCCATTCCTCTATTCCTACCCCCATCAGTAAACTTGGACCGAGAAACAAACCAAGCTTGGGAAATTATGAGTCTTCGTACCTTCCGCAATAACTGCCTGATATATTTCTCACACCAATACAAATGTTAACCTCGAGGGTTGTGGTGGTCGTGCACCCCCAAGAGAGAAAATACGAAATGGACCGGGGCCGCGAGACATCAGAATCCTCTGAAGCAAAACTGGAGTTCCGCCGGAAGTCGCCGGCGGCACCCGGAAGCGTTACTGGATTCCACAGAATGTGGATTCGTATTTTCGCGTCATAAAAGAAGTTACTAGAAAGAAAAACTTTTTTTGTAACACCCAGTCTTTTGGACCGACGCGCTTAGTAACTTTTTGAAGCCGCTTAAATTAATATTTACAAAAATTATTGTCTAGTTTTACACATAAATCTCAAAGTGACTAATAAGCATTGTTTATAAACGTAGGAAACAGTGAACAAAAACTGCCTTGCGATGAAATAAATTACCCCCGAGAACATGATGAATATGAGGTAAAACAAAATCCTAGAAGAAAACTAATTTGCATATTGTACGATGTAAAACGTTTTTATTTATTCTGCTTATAACACTATTTTAGTTAGGTTTGCAGGTGATTTACTCTACTTGTTTCTCACAAAACAACAATTTTATGTAGGATACAGTGCCCATGAGTCATTAACAACACTACGAAATTTCGAACAAAATTTGCATGTAAAAACGTTTTTAGAGACCACTTCTTATGAAATTCACATACCTTGAAATAATGCATCCAAAGCTAAAGAGGATATAAGTTGATATAATATAAAAAGAATTCAAAATGATTCTAAAGAATTTGAAGCTTTCAACAAATTCTAAAGTAGTCGAAGAATTTGAATAAATGAAAAGAATTCAAATAAATGGAAGAATTCAAATAATTTATAGAACTCATATAATTAAAAAGAATTCGAAGGATTTAAATTGTGCAATGCATTCAAAATAATTGAGAAAATTAAACGAATTTAAATAATAACGAGAAATCACAAAAATTCGTAGAATTAACAAAAATGTATAGAATTCACTCAAGTTCATAGAATCCTCAAGAATGAATAGAATTCAAAAGAATTCGAAGAATTCAGAAAAAATGACAGAGTTTCAAATACTGTATAGAGTTAACGAGAATTCATAGCATTTAAAAGAATTCAATAGAATTCACAAGATTCAAATCATGTAAAGCATTCAAAACGATTTAAAGAGTTCCAAAGATTTACAGAATTCATAGAATTTACAAGAATTTATAGAATTCACAAAAATTCTTAAAATGCACAAGTATTCACAGAATTCACAAGGAACTCATAAAAACTCATAGGAATTCACAATAACTCATAAAATTCACATAAATTTAAACAATTCCAAGAATTCCCTTTAATATAATTACTTTAAAAATATCAGGGAATATAATTGAATTTAAAGAATTCAAATAATTCCGAGAATTGACTACAATTTTAAGAGTTTAACAAACTCACAAGAAGGCAAAGAAGTCACAAAATTCCAAATAATTCGCCAAAAATTAAAAAATTCGCGAGAATTCACAAGAATTTAAACAACTCAGAGGACTTACTCAAAATAAAGTTTAGTTTTAAATAATAAAATACAATAGAATTTCAAGACTTCAAGTGTTAGATAAGAATTCCACGAAGTCACAAAAATCAAAATAATTTATCAGAATTAAAAAAATTTACGAGCATTCACAAGAATTTACAAGAATGTACTAGAATTCAAAGAATTCAAAAAATTAGTAGAATTTTAAAAAATCGCGAATTTCAAAAGAACTCAAGGAATAAAAAATATTTTAAATAATGTAAAAATACAAATAATTCCGAGAATTTACAAGAATTCGGAACAATACACCAGAATTCATTATATTCAATAGAATTAGTAGGATTCAAAAGAAATCGTGGAATTCAAATGAATCCAAGAAATTCAAAACAAGCAAATAGTTCACAGGACTTTAAATAATACAAAACAGATCAAAGAATTTAAGAATTTTTGTTAAATTTAAAAGAATTTAAAGAACTAAAAGGAGTTCTGAGGTACAAAAGACTTTAAAGGATTTAAAATTTTTTTTTAATTTAGAAAAATCGCAAAAATTCAAAGAATTCAAAAGTTCAAAAGACTTTAAAGAAATTTAAAAAGTTCAAAGAATTTTACATAAATAAAAAAAAACGATAGAATTCAAAAAATTTCAAAGAATTTAAAAACAGACATACACTTATGTTAATCAATAGCTAATCCCTCAATTACGTCTCATTTTTGTTACAATGCCCTCAAAACTCAGCTCCATATTTGAAGAATTGAATCAAATTTACTGCCTTTTTTAATTTTTCTCTTTAAATTCTCCTGAGATCGCAGGTACAAATGATTTTTAATAACCCCATTAAAACCCAATTTTTTTATTTTTTATTTCTTTAGCCTTACTCTGCAAATCTTGATATTTGGACGTAAATTGAATTTTAAATCTTAGTGTTCACTGTAGCATTAAACAGCAAAACACTAAAAGAATAAAGAAACGGGAAGTGGAATAACAGCTTATTCGTCGCCATGATCATCGAGTATGACCCTGCATATGTATGGCGAAGTTGTAACATATGCATTGTGCACCTATGCACGAGATGAACTCACCTCTTGACGATCATCATAAATTGGAACTGCACACGCACCATCTGTACGCAGTGGCGTTATAGGGTTAAAAGAGCGAGAAAGAGCGGAAAGGGGGAAAGGAAAGGAGGCGAAGTTCGAGGAAAAAAAACACCATAAATCCACCTCGTGTCTGTATTCACCACCGTGAAATTAAAGACCAATGGCGAGATGATCGCCGCTGGATATACCGCTCGTGTTCATCGTTTCTCTTTTCTTATTCCATATCCATATCTATATCCATATCCATATCCATAATCATATCTATACTTTAACCACCTGTGTTTCAATTACTTCACAGGCAGATGGAAATACAGATCCAATCACGAATGCACATTATCGATTGTTTAATTAAGTATAAATTAAATCGGTATTATATTATATAATGCCTTATGTTTCTCAGATTGAGCTTTCTCAGATTTTATTGCATACTAGATCATAGTTCATTGAGATTTGAATCTGACTTTTGTGGTATGTATCATGTGAAGGGTTAATGTGAAGAAATAGTAAATTATTGGGTAAGTTAAAAAAATAAATATCTTATAAATGCGAGAATCGAAGTTGGCATTAAAATAAATTGATATAAGGAGATAGGTAAAGCAAACACCACAGAAAAAAATGGACGGTATGAAACGTTCCAAGTAAGGGGCCTTACTTAAATTATGTAACGGAGTATAGGCCCTCTCTAAGACCCCCATCTCCCTGAAACAAACCGTAGCAATATATTTTTTACCCCCGCCCCTCTTGCCTTACGTAATTTTTTGTATTCAGAAATTAGTTGCTAGTTATTGCTAGTAGAATTAGGCAGGGTGTCCGAAAACTTCATTTTTAAAATTCGCTCATTTTTTCTTGACTAAGTTTTCATTAATGTGCATAATTCCTGAAAACAAAAACCATGAATCGCACGACCAAATTTGAACAACCACCATACAATTTTCCTAGAGAAATTATAAAAAAAGATAAAAATTGTCCTAAAAAAGAAAAGAAAAAAATTCTTTGTTCGGACAAAAATAAAAAAGAGGAAAGAAAAATGAGAAGGCAACCAACCAACTCTCCTTCCTTCTCTTTCACATTTCTTCGTCTTTTTTATTTTTCTTCTTGTTAAATCCCAAAAAAAATATTTGTGGAAAATAATTACTAACGTTTTGGCAATCATACAGCACCTTTATAAAGACAAGCCAAATTCGAGCAGACAGAAACAACAACTAAACCACGATGCTCTGTCCCTGATACCCCATGGTTTTTTGTTAATTAATTTTTGTTGCGTTGTCAAGCGTGCTGTATAAGTGCCGTTGGTCATTATTTTTTACAATTTTTTTTTATTGTGAATTGATAATAATAAAACAATAAAAAGAGGATCTTGGTTTTATTTTCAGGAACTCTGCACGTAAAGTGGATTATTGAACTTTTTTCGAAAGAAAATTAATCTTTTTATTCATAAATGCATATTTTTGGTTAAAAATTTAACAAGCAGGTTTTAAAGTAGAGCTACTTTCTTAAAGATTGAAAAAATTTCTTTCTTTCTTAAAAATTGAAGTTCTTGGTTGAGAATACTGGAATTTTTTCAAATATTCGTACTTTTTCGTAGTAAATTAATTTTTTGTTAAAAAATGCATCTTTTTTAGCAGAAAATTCAAGTTTTTGGTTTAGAATTTTTTAATTTTTTAAAAAGTTTGTTTTTTTTCAATGAAAAATTGATATTTTTGTTTAAAAATTCATCTTTCTGGTTGAAAGTTTAGCATCTACGTTTTAACGTTAAGCTACTTTTTTTAAAATTAAATAAAAATTCCATTTCTTAAGCATTCAACTTATTGGTTGAGAATTCTTGAATTTTATTGAAAAGTCTTCCTTTTTGGTAGTAAATTAATGTTTTTGTTAAAAAATTCTTCTTTTTTTGGCAGTAAATTAATATTTTTGTTAAAAAATTTATATACTTTTTAAATCACTTTTTCAGTTGAAAAATCTTGAATTTTATTAAAAATTCGTCTTCTTTAGAAGTAAATTAATGTTTTTGTTTAAAAATTCTTTTTTTTACATTAAATTAATATTTTTGTTTCAGAAATCATGTTTTTAAATTAAAAATTCAACTTTTCTGTTAAGAAGTCTTTATTTGCAGTAGAAAACTAATATTTTTGTTTAAGAATTCATCTTTTGGGTTAAAAATTTAAGAACTAGATTTTAAAGTTGAAATACTTTATGAAAAATGCATTTTTTGGTTAAAGATTATATTATTTTTTAATTCAAGTTTCGGTTAAAATTGAACTGTTTCATTTAAAATTTGTTTTTTGCTGAAAATTATGCTAGTTCCGTTGAAAATTCAACTTTTAGGGAGATTTGTTGTCTTTTTTGGGAAATTCATCTTTTTTGGTATAAAATTAAGTTTTTTGAATCAAAGTTTCATATTTTTAATTATATAATTCGACTGCGTTGTATAAAAAATGCAACATTTTATCTTGAAAATTCAATAATTTATTTTTAAAAATTAACTTTCTGTAGAAAATTCGTTTTTTACATCATTGATTTTTTTTAAATAAAAATTTCAACTATTCAATCTTTTGGTTAAAAATGCACCTTTTTCTGTTTCAAAATTTAATAATATTCGGGTTAAATGTCACATATCATTCAGTTAGGCACATTTCAACACTTACTCTGAAAATTACTTTTTTATTTTAATTGTTTATTTGGTACCGAAGTTTGTAAATTACCACACAGTCACGTTTACAATACAGGCATATTAACAACTTGACTCGCCGAAAACACAAAAAAATCAAGATAAACGTAAAATCCGATTTCACCTAAAGGCTACGTTACTGATAAGGGGAGGGGGTCATAACCAAATAAAGGTTTGTAAAAAATGGGGGGGGGGTCAAAATTGCCAAAAATAGGTAACGTAGTTTATGGATAATCCCTATTGTAACTTTTATATTTTTTCTTTGGAGATTCCAGAAAGAAAGGTTTTGTATTATTTGGTTCCTTTCTACGCATATTTTACGATATATATGTCCCTTCAAGCTCGTCTTGGTCCATCGAAAGAGCTGAGGAGAATCGTTCACAAGAAATGAATGAAGGGTTTATCTTAATCCACGATTCACTGAGCAGACAAGCTCTACCCAACCCCTGACAAGCCCTATCCACCCCTCCCTCTCCATAACCAATCACACTTCACTTGCTTTACTAGATTTCCTCCATTGGCATTTTCAAACTAGAATTACTTTCTTAAAACAAAATTGGGAAGTGTTTTTGTTCGCTTTGTTCCCATCGCTCCGTAAGATCCTTTTCTTATCAGCTTTTCAAATTTATTTCTGAAACTTTTTTAGAACTGAATCTTTCTAATAAATTCTGGATTTGTAGGGATACATAAAAACATAAAAAGAAATTCTACAATATATACAATAGAGAGGATTAAACAAAATTTTTGTAGGCACAGAAAATAATTCCCTGCCTACAACTAGTGCATCCGGATCCATGAAATGTACTGAATGTGAACGTTGATCGATTTTAATCTATAATAGAGATTTCAGAATACTATTCTGAATGATATAATTACCTTTTAAAATCGCAGGAAAGACTGAGGGTATAAAATATTGCAGATAATTGGTCGAGCAGGGTAAACGCGAGGTAGGCACTCCAAGCGGAGGTAAACTTTCCGTGAGGAATCGCAGACATCTCCTGCTGACTCCGATAGAGGCAGCACGCTAGAGGCCTGCAACCACAGAAAGTTTACCTCAGTTGGAGGGTTGAGGGGAGTATTCAGAAGATTATTACCCTGCTTTAACGTTTACTGCAAAATTTCGTACCCCCAGTTTTTCCGTGAACAGGCTTGATTTTTCATGAGAATAGGATAATAATAGAATTGATTTCAATATATAAAAGTTTTAATTCTCGATGTTTTTAAGTCAAAATATATTGTGTTTTTAACACAATAGTTGAATTTCTAAAAAATAAAAGATTTTATAACAAAACTGAAGACTTTTTTAACATAAAAGACTAATTTTCAACAAACAAAAATAATTTTGAACCAAGCAGTTACATTAACAACTAAATAGTTAAACTTTCAAGCAAAAATATTTCATTCGCAACCCAGAGAGAGATAAATGGTTAACTAAGAGAGATGACTTTTTTATTGTAAAAGATAAATTTTCAATCCTGAATGAAGAAATGTTAACAAAGCAATTGAATTTTCTACAAAAAAATGACTATTAAAATAGATGAATTTTTAACCTAAAACTATGCATTTTCTACGAAATAATAGAAATTTTCTAACAAAAAAGACTATAATTCTATCAAAGACAGATGCATTTTCAAGTCAAAAAGACAAATTTTTTGTATGTCTTCTTAAACTGGTCAAATGCAAAACTATTTTTCCATCTGTTTGATTCTTCTAAACCTTTTGAATATAATTTTTTATTATTCGACATATCCCTATTTTTTGTTAAATCTGCAAATTGAAAAAAATCGACTGCTCATAATTTATACTAAAAATTAGACTCTATGAAATCAATATTTCTAAGGCATGTTTTAAGTTGAAAATTCTTTCAAATTGAACTGATTTTAGTCTTGAAAATTTTTATGTAAAAAACCTTGTTTTTATTAATATTTACAGTTTTTATAGAGTTCTCCTTTTTGAAAAATTCATATTTTTTAGGATACGTGAAAGTTTTTAGAACAAAAATCACAAAAACCGGTGCGATTTTCTAGTGAAACGAATTCTTTCCTAAAAAAAAGATTCTTGAAAAAATTGATAAATCTGAAAATTTATACGAGATTTTCCTTAAAATAGTATTACATTTTTTGAAACAAAGATAATGAACAGTCAATTATATTTATGCAAGGATCTTTTCGTTCAAATAAAATCTATCGCGAAAAGTGTCATATATCTCGACAAAATCTCAATCTTTCAATAAGAAAAACAATATAAAACCGTATGGGAATTGAGAAATATTAGTGCTTTTGTCAATCTCTTGCGAGGTTGAATTAAAATTTATGTTAGATATGTTTACCGGAAATAGGTATTTTGAGTCACATTTGTTACATTTCAAAAATTAAAAAATTTTTGACTATTGAGATTTTTGAATTTCTTACTGTTTTTTCTCAAAATTGGATATTAAAATTTTTTCCAATTAGATTTCAAAAAAAATTCACCAGTATTAGAAATTTCAGGTTTTCTAGTGCTTTATACCAAAAATGGCATTTAAAAACAAAAATCATTTTAATTCGAATAGCACTTACAGTTTTTAAACAATTTTAGGTTATTTTTGCGTTTTACTTTGAAAATTTACATTTCAAAACTAAAATTATTTTATGTTTTGGACAAAAATTGTAATTTTTAAACAGTTTATGTATTAATTATTTATATTTCAACCTTATTTACAAGAAATCGTTTTATTAACACAAAAATCATTAGAAATTAGAGGTTCATAATTATTCAGCAATTTTAGATTACTTTAGCATTGTACTCTAAAAGCTCGACTAAAAGTTTGTATTGTAAAACAAAAATGATTACAGTTGAAACAAGATTTAGCATTTTTTTAAATTTTTGATTATGTTAGCGTCTTTCGTCAGAAATTGATATTTTTCGTATAAAAAATTAGATTTCTAAAAAGATTCACAACTTTAACAGTTTTAGGTTATTTTACCGTTTCATATAAAAAATGGGTATCTTAAAAATAAAATTAATACAACCTGAGCAAGATTTAGAATCTGTTAACAATTTTTGATTATATTAGATTTTTTAGACGGAATTTGGTATTTCTAATTTAAAGAATCATATTTCAAAAAAGATTTACAACTCTCAACAATGTTAGGTTATGTTGGAGTTTCATAGCGAAACTCGGCAACTTTAGTGAAACAACATTAGATTTCGAAAAAGATCAATATTTTTTGTACAATCGCAATTTTTTGTTATGTTAGGTTCGTACTTCAAATAGATAATTTGTATTTTTGATTTACAAAATGATATAAGATTTCAGATTATCCTTATTCTTCAAGTTATTACTATTAGGATGAAAAAAGTTAAAAAATCTTACACAAGTTTTTGTAATGTTAGAGTTTTCAATAAAAATTTCTATTGTTCGGAAAAAATCATTATATTTGAGATGTTCATAATTATTGGAACAATTTTAGGTTACGTTAGCATTGTGCGCCAAAAGTTTGTATTTTTAAACTCAAATGTTTACAATTCGAACGAGAATTCGAATTTTTAAAAGTTTTTGATTATGCTAGTGTTTTACGTCAGCAATTGATATTTTTCGTACAAAAAATTAGGTTTCGAAGAAGACTTACAACCTTAACAATCGTAGGTTATGTTAGCGTTTTACATTAAAAATTAATATTGTATAACAAAAATTGTTATAATCTATATAATATTTAGAATCTGTTAACATTTCTTGATTGTATTAGTGTTTATCGTCGGAATTTAGTATTTTTAATTTAAAAAATCATATTTCAGAGAAAATTCACAACTTACAACAATTTTTTGCTACATTGATGTTTTTCGTCTAAAATTTCTGTTGTTTATGTAAAATCATTAGATTTTCAAAAATAATCATTACAATCTTTGAATAGTAACAGGGTACGTTAGACATAGTTATAATAATTATTAAGTTAATTTTTATTAGTTATGAAACAAATTACACAGGCCTGCAAATGATGGGGTCATGTCAGTTGATGGAAAGTGGAGAGTCATTTCCGAAGTAATTTTTTACGTAGAATTCGAATCCGGGTTCAGAATTGGCCCATCACGTCAGGATTTTAAGATATTTGAGGTTATGCACGCAAAAATGGCGTTTTTGGCTACTTTTGAGGTTATATACAGAAGACACCAAATTTTTTGGGATTTCAGCAACCCCGAGCACCCCCCAAGCACAAATTTTTAAGAGGAAACACCCAGTAGAAAATGTCTGCCTTAAAGTATTTAAAGCAAATGCTCAAGATAAAATGGGACATATCTCATAATTTCAAATTGGCGTGACTTGGTGAAGAAAAATGGTAATTGAACTCTGCGACTCTCAAATTAAAGAAAAAAAGAAGTACTATATGATGCAACTAAAGAAAAAATACCAAAAAATGTTATGTCTTCTGTACATAATCTCAAATGTAGCCAAAAACGCCATTTTTCGGGTACTAAACCTCAAATATCTTAAAATCCTGACGTGATGAGCCAATTGTGACCCCAGATTCGGATTCTACGTAAACAATTACTACGGAAATGACCCTCCACTTTTCAACAACAAAACCATGTTGGCCTGTTTTATCTTTGTTTATCTATCATTTGAGAGATAATTTTAGATAAAAGATTCCATGGAATACAAAAATTTTTTATTAACATTAATTTTATTTTTCGTTTTTTCAGTCTAATAAAAAAAGGAATCGAAATTATAAATCTGAGATCTGAATTTCCTCACAGAATCAAAAGAATAAGATTGCATTTATTTTCAGCAAGTGCGCACCAAGGTATATCGAATAAATCGATAGAAAATAAAATAGTGTAATTGAACGGAAGTTTGCAGCGGTGAGCCTTTTACTCGATTGACACCTTCCCAGGACATTAAAATTTCACGTTCATTGGCAAAGAAGATGGGGAAGATACCAGAATCAGGTTTAAAACCTGAAAATCATCCAGGACGATATAGACAAACACCTGTAGCATTACCGAAGAAGTCACGTGCCCAGGCGTGGCCGTGACCAAATCTGATCGATCTGTAAAAAGTAAATTTGCAAAAAGTTTCTCAGCCCGTGCCTCAAAAACGTAAAAATATCTTTAGCGAATCGTCTTGGGAAGCATTAAACCGCAAATCCGTCGCCGATTCACCTGATAAAATTCCGACGGACTCGACAACTAACGGGCCGTAAATTACCCATCCCTTTTTCCAACTTGTTTATTACTCACGATTTTACTGCTATCATCAGGCGCGGAAATTGAAAAAAAAATATAAAAAATATCAATATTTGAGAGGTTGTAAACAATAATATTGACTAATATTTACACAAGTGAAAATATTTCTACTCCTTCCTGACAGCGAACTTTATTTTATGTTTGGAAGTCCAAATCAAGACAAGGGCAAGATTATAAAAAAAATTAATTGGTAGTATAATTTTTGGATTATACCCATCTGATTGTCGTTTTCGTGCTTACTCTACCCCTTCTACTAACTTCCCCAACCAGACGCTGTCACAGACCTTTGGCAGCAGGGGGTCCTTTGTACTGATGAGGAATAAAATACGAAACATGAACATTTCTTAATTTGGCAATTAATAATTTAGAATGATTATATTCGAAATAATTTTAAGAATCCCTGAAAATAAAGCCAAGAATCCAAAGACTATATTTGGAAAATCACTCTTTATTCGTTTTATTGTGGTTCGATACTAATGAAAATAAAGAAGGCGAAAGGAATAAAGAAAGAGAAGGAAGATGTGGTTTATTGCCTTCTCATTTTCCCCTCTTTTTTATTGTTTACAGAGATTTTTGTAGAAAAAAGATTTTTCTCTAAAAGGATCGTTTCCAATTTCCAAATTTTTCTCTGGATTCTTAGTCTTATTTTTAGGAATTCCATACATTATTTTGATTATTGGACGTTGAATAGAATTTAAATTTGACTTTAAACAAATTTCAATTTTTTAATATTAATTTTTATAATAAAAATCTGGTCTTTTTTGGCAATTCAAAAGACATGTTGCTTGTCTCGATAAGTTGACAATCAGAATAAGTACGATATGCTATTTGTCGCCATAAGTTGAAAATTAGAAGTGATTTTTTTCAAATTTTCAAACTAATTACGGATAATAAAATAAAGCAATTATCCTAATCTTCAACTTATAAACTTGAATAAAACATCATTGAAAGCGACAAAACAACGTAGACTTCAAATATAATGTTTTTAAAATACTGACTGCAAAATTAAAAAATGTTTATATTTCGTCTTTTCTTCTCATTAGTAAAAAAGACCCCCAAACTAGTAAAGTTTAGCGACAGCGCCTGGCGATCACACAGCTACGTGAGGGGAATTCGGGTAGAGAGCGTAAAACAAAAAGGTAGACGGCGATTAAATCATGGACATTGCTAAAACTTGTTTTAAAGATATATTCAGAATTATTTAATTTTCAACCGTTCAATTAAGCTAAAACTCATTATTTTTAAATTTTTTAATCAGAAATCATATAATTATCAATATTTTGACATATTCTGTACAGAAATTTTTTTAATAACAAAAGCTATCTATTGATTTCAAATCGTAGATTTCAAATTATTTATGTCTTACGGTCCAATCGTAAATCGAAAAAATAAATATGAGTCAAAAAACATGTTCTTCGAAACTCAGATATTTATATTTATTTTTTCGATTTACGATTGGACCGTAAGACATAAATAATTTGAAATCTACGCTTTGAAATCAATAAATATCAACGGTCGAAGAAAGGATTGATTTGTTTCATCAAATCATTTTACAAAAGCTATCTAATCACTTTAAATGTCACTAGATACATTATATGATAATTTCAAAAAAAATTGTATCTCCTTTGAAATGTCTATCATTTTAATTTTAATTATAAGTTTGAATGCACATTTCTAAAGTAGTTTAATTTTTGAGGCCATGAAAGTAAAGTTGCTAATTTAAAAAGTTAAAATCGGCAAATATTTTTTTAAGTTTCATAATTTTTAAGTAATGAATCAGGAACGTCTATAAAAATCTTTTGAAATCAAATAAAATCCTGTTAAACTCTTTAGGTGTATTTTAAATATGTTGCAAATTTTTAAATAATTGAAATCCTTCAAAATATTACAAGACCCGTTCATATCGTATGAAATTTAATGAAATCTAATAACATTCCTGAGAATTTCCTAAAATATTAAAAGTCCTATAATATTTTTTGCGATCCTCGGAAATTGATCAAAGTACCTCATCGAGAGCCTTCCAAATACCTGGGAATTGGAGAATTCCACGAAAATCTGATAAAATTCATAAAAATATTTCCAAATATTTTAAAATCCTTATTAATTATTTATTTATTTGGAAATGTTTTTAAATCTTTCAAATCAAAAGGAAATATCCTCTGAAATATTTTAAATATTTTAAAAGATTTCAAGGGATTTTCAAAGAATTTTCGAAAAAAAATCAGATATAATGGCACTTCGCGAGGTTGCAAGACATTTTATAATGTTATCACAATATTTCAAAGAATTTATTCACAAGAATTGAGGGAATTAAAGGGTTTCAAAGATTCAAAGAGATTTTCAATATTTTAAAGTATTTACAAAGATTTCTTAAAATGTAAAATAAGAATATTTTTGGTAAATATCGATATTAGAATAGTCCAAACAAAATGATTTTTTTTATATTTAAGGGTGTCACGTCATCGATGTGTGTCATATGGTGAAAATAATAGTAATTATTTATTTAGATTATAAGAAAATGTTTAGAGGTTGATAAATATTAATAAATAAATACACCTACAAATTTACCTAAACTTATCCCTTAATAGACTATAACATACTTTTTAATTATCTTCGAAATTTAATAAAATTAAACTCAAAATTGTAGTCCTACATTATTTTTTTTAGATTTACTATACAAGTATGGAGAATAATGTCACTAAAATAAATATTTTGTCCACTTTTTCTCTTAATAATTAATAAAAAGTAAGTCAAAATAGCCTCCTGGCGCCTAAAAGACAGGGCTGTGATACTTCGTCGTGTGTCAATCGGGTACAGTTCGCCGGCTTTTTTTTCAAAAAGAATAAAAAAATTTTGAAACTAAATTCGGAGATACTATACAATATCATAACGGACGTACCTGGCCTCTTTTTTGAAAAAATAATAAAAAAATTGTATTGTGCTAAATAAAAATTTATTGAATGTGCACTATTTTGAGGTTAGGATCGTTTTTTCAGCTCTCTATCATTCTAATAATGTAGGTCTCGGTAGTACCGATGCTACCGGTAACACTCAAGAATAATTATGGGAGAGAATTGTAACACACATAACCTCGAAATACACACACGTGAAATTAATTAAATTTTTTTTAATTAACGTACAAAAAAAGTGTGCGGGAACGTCCGTTAGCATGTTCGCTATCATTCGCCAAATTTTAAACACAAAATCTTTATTATTGTAGCAAAAAAGCCGAGGGAATCTAGCACTGATAAAATCGATACTAATTCCTAAGCGCCACACAAATTAATCAAATTTAGTCGAATTAAAATGTGAATGAACCCAAAAAAGTATGCGGGGACGTCCGTTAGAATGTTTGCTATCAAGCCCGAAATTTGTAAGACAAAATATTTATTATTCTCCGAAAAAAGCCAGGGAGACCTAAAACTGGTAATATCGATAATTTTCTAAGTATCACATGCCCTTAAGACGTTAGTTAAGTCATTTAAACAACCCCCTCGTACTAGAACCTACTAAACCATACATTCCTCTAATTTCCCTCATTACTTTCTCCTTAACCCCCTTCCCAAATTATTTCTTCTCTACATCCACTTTTCCTCGCTTATCACACTAGTACTCCTATTTCCTTATTTCTGTTCCCCAGAAATTATTTCCCCTGTCCTACTCATCCTCATTTCTAACTATGGCCTCTAACTATTGCCTCTATTTGTTTTTTATTTCCCCGCCACTTTCCCCGCCACTAATTTATCCTTAAACCCCTTTCTTCCCAACCATTAAATTTCCTTACTTTTTCTACTTCCACTATTCTCATCTCTCCTCATCAACCCTAATTCCACTCCTCTATTTAAGCCTTAAACCCTCTATTTCCCTCCGTTTACGTTCCCTACTTGCCGTCCGATTATTTTTTCTTCTCTTATTTCCCCTACATTTTCTGCTTGCCCTCTCCTTAGTTTCCCTTAGTTTACCTACTTTTCCTCCACCATTCCCCTTTACTTCCTCTCCTCTTATTTCCCCTTACTTCCCCTCACAATTCTCTCTTATTTGCTCTAAACTCCTTTAAATTTCCTTTCCTTGTTTCCCTAATTACCCCATTTCCTTTCACCCCCCTTCATTGCAAAAAAAAGTGGAATGGATGAATTGTCTGACGGAAGGACACCTGACCAAAACTGTGAGGATTCATGCCCACGGCTACGAAACCCTATAAGAATTACACATTTTTTTCTCAAAACTTTTTATGCTGAAAGGGTCTGACCCTATCAAATGACACAAAATTAGGGGTTGAGATTTTTAAATATCAAACAAATAATTTTTTTGGACCACCATAATCAAAATCCTAAAAATATGGCCACATATCTAGACACTTCTCCGAAAGAGGGAAAAATTGCAAAAATTAAATTCTTAATTATTATTATCATAACATTTTTTAAATGGAAAAATAATATATGAAACATTGTTTTAAAAGGAAGATATTATGAATATTTAAGTAAGATGACCCTAGATTGTATAACTACACATGATGGTCATATAGTCAGCATGAGTCTGCGATTTAGACCCTCGACCACCAGCAGTGTCCCGCTGACTATTTATCTTGTTATATCGAAGAGATTCGATTCTAACCAGAGATCAATGACGTCCGCCGTTCCAATCGCTACTTTTTTTTTATTTTACCTTCTTTTTGTTTCCCTCCTGTTGACCCGCGCAACTGACACGCGTAGAAACATGTGTCCTTTCTTGCTACTTTAAGTATAATAAATGACAGGATCTTTATTGAGCTTATGATGAAAACTTTTGTTCTTGCAAAAAATGCACCTTTTTTCTCATTTATTAAATCTTCTACAATTATCTCAAACTTTTTTCAAATTGGTGTCAATTTTTAGGGTTTCGTAGTCCCGAGCAGGAACTCTTATAGTTTCGGTCGAGTTGAGGCCTTCCCTTGTACCTCTCCTTAATTTCTTTACACAACCTCCGACACTTACTTAATTGTGAGAGAAGGACCTACACGCATAATAAGTTAAGGTGGTTTCCGAACCGCAAACAGCAACGGTTTTAGGTACTGAGAGAACCTTTTTCTCTAGAGGGAATCGAACCCGCAAGCCAAAAGAGTGGTTACGCCCTTAGCCCCCACAACTATTGTCCTACTATAATTATGGGAAGTGTGGAGAGGAAAAACAGCGGAATTGGAGTATGTGAATGGAGGGAAAGTAGGAGAATTGAAAAGAAGAGAAAGAGAGGGGAAAAGTAGGTGAGGGAAGAAAAATTAAAAGCGGGAAATTCGAGGAAGTAAGGGGTAATATAGAGTGAGAAAGTAGAGAAAGTGAGGGAAAATGAGGGGTTAAAACGCAGAGAAAGAAAAGAAAAATGAGGGGTGTGGAAGTAGGGAACGCAAGAGAAAACAAAGGATCGCATCGTGTGGAAAGTGATGGGACACGAAATATGAGAAAGTAGTAGATGAGAAAGGAAATGGATGGAGGGGAAGTAAGTTAAGTGAGGTAAAATGAGGAGTAGTAGGGAAATTGAGAAAAAATTAGGGTTAGTGAAGTGCAGGAAAATGAGAGGAGGAGGTAGGGAACATATGAGGTAATGAAGGGAAAGAAGAGGAGGCAAATAGGGACATTAAACAGAAATGAGGGGAAATGAGTGGAATTAGGGGAAATGAGGGATGTTAAAGTGCGGGGAAATCTAATTTTTCCAATTTGATGTAAATTATTAATTAGTATTTGTATATATACTTTACCAAATCTAGTATATTATATATGTTTTAATTCAGCTGATCCATAAAAGATTTATAATTTTAAACTTTTTTAAAAGTCGAAACAATGTGAATCTAATAAAACTCTTTTTTTTTTAATTAATTTCCTAAATAGCATATTCGGTGGTTTTTTGTGGCTTATAGGGAATTTCTTACTGAAAATTTAACTTTTGCACTTTAAGATTTATCATTTTAGTTAAAATTAAACGTGTTTCTTAAAAATTCCAAGTCTTTTTTTTTTAATTAACCTTTTTGGTTGAAAATGTAACTATTTAGTTGAACTTTGAACTCCATTATTAAAATTTTCTTTTTAAATATTTCAATAGAAAGTCGTTCTTTTTTTCAACATTTTTAAAATTTAAAATTTAACTCTTCCATTTTTGTAAAAAAAAAACCATTCTCAGTTGATAACTTAACTATTTTATGAAGGTTCATATATTTTGTTTGAAAATTCAACGTTTTATGAAAAAAAGTTCTGTTGGCCCTGGCAAATTCAAAATTCCTAACTCAAAAATAGTGAACTGTCTTGGTTTTTAAATATTAGCGTCATAGTATTCAGTACATAATAATTAATTATGGATTCACAAAAGTGTATTCTTTAAATAGCATTGTTAATTAGTTGGGCAAATATCATTCAATTTTCATAATAAAGTAGGAAATCATATTTCAACAGCCTTCTTAAATCCTTAACTTGAAAATAATAAACTTTCTTGATATCTTTAATGTTATTATAATAATTTAGTACTAATTAATCTTGGATCCGCAAAAGCGTATCCCTTAATACTATTATTCATTCATTGGGAAAATTTTAAAACATTTTTTAAATGAAGTTGGAAATCATATGTTCGTATGCTTTTTAAATAATTAACTCAAAAATGCCTTGATAATAACTTTTTTGATATTTTTATGATATTTTAATAGCATGGTACTAGTTAATCTTGAATCCGCAAAAGCGGATCCCTATTATTATTTTTAATTAATGGACCAAATATCAAAAAATTATTTTATAATTTGTGCATTATATTTCCAAAGCCTTTTAAAATCCTTAACTAAAAAATAATTAACGTTATTAATATTTTATGTCATTGTAATATATATAGTACTAACTAATGTTGGATCTGAAAAATTGTATATCCTTCATAAGCATTGCTATATAAAATATATAACCAATTTTTTCTATTAAGTTGGGAATCATATTTCCAATCCCTTTTAAAATTCTTAACTGAGAAATAATTAACTCAAAATTTAAGAAATTTAAATTAGATTAAAATCCAAATTAAAAATCCCATTTAACGTCCAATAATCAAATTGATGCAAACTCCTGTTGAAAAAAAAAACAAGAACCCAACTAATAAATTTGGACCCCAACGAACAAAAAAAAACGAAACAAACACAAAAGAAATTCTTTTTGTAATCTAAAAGCAATTTAAAAAATTAAATTTTTGGACAAAAAAAAGGAAAGAAAAATAAGAAGGCAGGCTAATCTGTTGTGATCATAATATAAATATCTTGCACAATTACATTAGAAATAGAGAAAGTGAAAGAACTATATTCCTTTAACTCTTTCTGATGATCTGCGAGCTAAATATTACTCTGTTTGTTTTTGATTTGTTAAACTCCAATTGGAATATGTATCTGAAATATCTTATGTGAGTAATGATTCAGAAAAAGGACATTCCTAACAATATTCAAAATTTTCGTGTTAAATAAAAAATCGGACAAACCTACAGCTCTATCAACTGAGTTTTTGATTATTGCAATTTTGTCTTAAAAAGCATGAGCAGAAAAGAAATTTAAAATTCTGCATGAACATGTACTTTTTCTATACCAATTGGTAATAATATAACCATCCCCACCCTTAATTAGTTCTATGTCCAAGAAACTGATTCTATCATCCTGTTCTATTTCATGAGAAATTGAAGTTTTGGATGAAAATTGTTCAAAGTATCAATGGCCATCTGCAACGTTGCTAGAGGAACACATAATAAGATATCGTCGACAAACCGAAAATAAAAAGGCAAAACAAAATCTAATTTCCCAAAATCAAAAACCTCCAAACCTTCCATCACTATTTCTGCTAAAATCGGAGAAATGACTGTACTAATGAGACTACCAGACCTCTGTCATAAAAAGATCCTTGAAATTTAAAATAAGTTGAAGTGATAATAAAAACTATTCCTTCAATAAAATCTTTTTGACCTAATCGAGCACGAGTTTTAATATTATCCCATCTATTTAAAATTGCCTGTTACATGATCGTCCGTAACCGTTTTCTAAATAATACTTTTTTAAAATTTCCAGCCATTTTTTACATAATATATTTAGAAGTTGCGATGGAATCCTTGCGAATCAAATTGAAATATTGTTCTTAAATTTTAGTGGGAATATTAATAGTTAAAATGAATAATCCGTATGGGATAGCCATCCTTGTAAATTTTTCTCAAACCAAAACATCTTCCAAGAACTTTATCTTCAGTATTAATCATTATTATTATTATTATTAATTATTATAAGTATTATTTATTCTTATATTATAGTTTAAGAAAGCTTTACAAAGATTTCTATCCCTTAAGAATAGTAATTTCAACTATTAATACTCCCACTAAATTTTTAGAACAAAACTTCAATTTGATTCTGAAGGATTCTATCACAACTTCTAAATATAATGTAAAAAATATCTGGCAATTTCAAGAAAGTATTATTCAAAAAACAGTTCCGGATGACCATGCAATGATTCCTTTGGATGTTATTGCAATTTTTCCGAGTATAGCCCTTGAACAGTTTTAAATAGATGGGACAATATTAAAACTCATATTCAATTATGTCAAAAAGATTTTATTGAAGGGATAGTTTTTATTAAGAACTCGAAGAATTCTTAATTTAATTAATCTCATTGTAGACAGAGGCTCCATAGGTTTAGTCATTTCTCCTATTTTAGCGGGAATAGTGATGAAAGATTTGGAGGTTTTTGCTTTCGGGAAATTAATTTTGTTTTGCCTTTTAATTTTCGGTTTGTCGACGCGATATCTTATTATGTGTTGCTCAAGCAATGTTGCAGATGGTCATTGACAGTTTTCACAATATTTATACAAAACTTTAATTTGCTCATGAAATAGAACAGGATAATAGAATTAGTTTTTTGGACATAGAAATAATTGAGGGTTGGGATGGTAATATTATTGCCAATTGGTATAGAAAAAGTACATATTCAGATAGAATTTAAAATTTTTTCTGCTCATCCTTTTGAAAACAAAATTTCAGTTATAAAAGACTTAGTTGACAGAGCTTTAGGTAAGTCACATTTTTTATTTTACACTATAAATTTGAATATTGTCAGGAATATCCTTTTTCTGAATCATTACCCACAAAAGTTAATTGAGAAACATATTGCAAATAGATTTCAACAAATCAAAAACAAACAGAGTAATATTTTTCTCGCAGATCATCAGAAAGAGTTTAAGGAATATAGTCGTTTAATACTTTTGTTCTTCCATTTTTTGGTCAAATTTCTAAAACTATTGAACATAAGTTAAATTTTTTTTAATTCATACTATTTTCCGTATAGTATTTAAAATAGACTCAGTGATAAATTTTTGCAAATATCCTTTACATAACTTTAAAAAAGGTGGTGTTGTGTACATCTAAAAGATCACTTGCAGGATCTGTAAGATAAATTACGTGGGACAGACTGGTAGGCTTCTTAATACTAGGATAGGGGAACACAAAAGTGATGTTCATACAAGACTTGCAAAGGAATTTGTTGATGTTGACCATGATTTTGACTGGGATATTGTTCAAATTTTGCATAGTAGAAGTAATGAGAGAAAGAGGGAATTCATAGAAATGCTTTATATTAAAAAACAAAAAAAGTTATCTATTAATTTAAAAACCGATTGGGATAAGTTAAACAAAAGTTATACTAATATGATTAATTACAATCAACGAGGTTGCTTCATGAGTTTGATTTTGCTTTCCTCTTTTTTATTTTTGTCTAAAAATTTAATTTAAAAATTTTTTTCAGATTACAATAGGGGGATTTCTTTTGTTCGTTGTGGTCCAAATTTGCTGGTTTGATTCATTTTTTTTTAACAGGAGTTTGTATCAAATAATTAAATTTCGTGATATTTTTTCTGTTATTGTAATAGTATAGTACTAATTATTCTTTTTTTCAGAAAAAGTCTATACTTTATTAGCATTGGTAATCCTTTGGGAACATATCCAACCATTTTGATAATAAGGTTGGGGATCACATTAGCAAAGCCTTTTAAAATCCTTAACTCAAAAATAATGTACTCTCTTGATATTTTTAATGTTATTGTAATGGTAGAGTGATAATTGATCTTGGTTTCGCAAAAGTGCATAAATTAGTGGTATTTTTAATGAACTGGGCATCTAAAAACCGATTTTTTTATAAAGTCGGGAATCAGATTTTTAAAGCCTTTTAAAATCCCCAACTGAAAATTAATTAAATTTCATGATATTTTTTATGTTATTTTAATAGTATAGCATTAATTATTCTTGGATCCGCAAAAGTGTATCCTTTAATAGAATTTGTAATTAATTGGACAAATATTTAGCCAGTTTTATAATAAGGTTGGGGGTCATACTCCCAAAACCTTTTAAAATCCCTAACTCAAAAATAATTAACTTTCTTAATATTTTGTACGTTGTTGTAAGAGTATAGTGCTAATTAATCTTGGATCCACATGAGTGGATCCTTTACCAGCATTGTAATTAACTGTGCAAATACCAAACCATTATTTCCAGAAAGTCGGTGATCATATTTTCAAACTCTCAACAAATCCTTAAATCATAATAAATAACTTTTTTCATGTTTTCGATTACTGGAATAGTGTAGTACTGGTTGCGAGTCCCTTTGAATTATATATACTTTCTGAGTCAATAGAAAAATTTCTTTTTAATTGTGATTCTCTTCAAGAATACGAGAAAATAAAAAGTTTGCACTTAGTTGCTGATGATATGAATAAAGGCGAAGAGGTGAATGAATAACTTACGGCTGATGCATGACATGGTGGTATAACGTACAAAGGAACACTTAACTGCTGTTTCACAAGCTGTTTTATAATTACACCTTGTTACATATTCTCCAAATATTTATGGCCATTTACTCTCCAACGGATGTAAAACTCCTCGTACGTATGTTCAGTTAATGCTCTTTTCTACCAACTTTATTTCCACATTAATGGACAAATAATTAATAATTAAATTACAATCTCCTAATAAATATGGCCCTAATCATTTGTTTGATACCTTCGAATTAAAAAAGGTCAAGGTCATTTCTGAATCTCCGAACTACCTGCACCCCTTCGTTACGATCTGTTAGTTTTGACCCCTCCTCTCCTATTTTACATAATTATTTCTGATTTAATTGTTTTCGTAAATTTATTTAAGGGTTATTCAAAAAACAACGAAGACGATTTGGTGGGGAAAATCTTGATAAAAACTTGATGCGTTTATTTTAAATTACAAAGTAATAATGTAATGATCATTTAAGCAAGATAAGATTTTTATGGTTAATCGAAGGTAACTGAATTTGATCAAAGAAGACTAACTTCGACAAAAAAAGTGAATTTTCAACAAAAATAGATTTATTTTCAACCAACAAGTTGCATTTTACACCATGAAGATTCATTTTCTACTAAAAAAGAACGAATTTACAGCAAAATATATCAATTTAAAAAAAATACATCAATTTTTATCCAAGTAACAGAATTTGCAACCAATAATAATCTTCTAGCAAAAAGAACGAAGCTTTAACAAAATATATACGTTTTTAATCAAGCATTTAAATTTGCAGTTGAATAAATTAATATTTAAAACATGAAAAAAATCATTTTTAAATAAATGGTTTCATTTTTACCGTAAGGATGAATTGTTATCGAAAAATATAAAAATCGATATTTTAATCAAGAAACGATTTTCATTTTTAATAAAGAATAAGAACTTTCCATAATGTTGAATTTTCAAGCTAAAAGACAAGCTTTCTATGAAACAGTGGAATTTTCAACTAAATATTTAAATTTTCAACCAAAAAGATGAATTTTTAACCAAATAGTTAAATATGCAAAAAATTAGTTCAATTATCATATTGAAAAGGACAAATTTTCAACAAAATATATAAATATTTAACAGAATAGTTCAACTTTTAACTACGGAAGATTAATTCTTAACCGAAAATTGGATACTTAAATTTTTATTAAAGAAATTTAAATTCTTATATAAAAAAATAATTTTTCTACAGAAAATTTTAACTTTTAATCAATTTGTCGATTTTTTCAGCAAAGAATGATATTTCTGCACAACAGTGGAATTCTCAACGAAAAAAATGTATTTTCGAATAAATGCTTGAATTTTCAACCAAATAGTTAAACTTTCAATTGAGAAAATTAATGTTTAAAAAACTAATTTTTAGTCAAGAAATTTAATTTCTAACTAAAAAGATTATTTTTGAACTAAAATTATGAATCTTTGAACAACAAAATTTATGTTTAAGAAAGTGGTTCATATTTTAACCAAGGAGTTAAATCTTCAACCTAGAAGGATCAATTTTCAACAAGGAATCTAATAGCTAATATTAAAAACGAAAAATATTCAAAGTTTAAATAAAAAATAACTTAACCAAAGAGGCCAATTTTCGAACAAATTACTTAAATCTTCAACAAAACCGTTAGTTTTTAATCCTGCAGTATTTTTGAAAGTTAATTGACTTTGAACTAAAAAAAGATACGTTTGCAACAAAAAATCGAATATTTGATATTTTAAACGAAAAAATTTAATTATAAATAATTTAAAAACAGTGAAACCTAACCAAAAAAGACAAATTTTCTACTAATAACTTGAATCTCAACTATGACCGGTTTATATAGAATCAAACAGTTGCAATTTTTAACGAAAAACATAGTTTCTCTAAAAAAAAAGCCTAATTTTTAACAAAAAACATCAATTTTCAACGAAATATTTAAATGTTAAAATAAGATTATTGATTTTATACCAAAAAAGAAAATTTTGAAAAAATAGTTACATTTTTAACCAAAGAAATATATTTTTAACTGTAATAGATTAATTTTTAAGCAAACAGTTAAAATGAGATGAAAAAAATGAAAACGTTAAAGATTTATTCAACCAAGGAGGATCGGGTTTATTAAAATTGTTAAATTTAAAGAAGAAATGTTTTCATTTTGAACCAAAGAACAAAATTTTTAAATAAAATTATTGGCTTTTATAGTAAAAAACAAGTATAAATTTTGATCGTTAATGGACTAGAGGATAATAAATAATTTCTAAAACAAAAACTATTATTTTTTTGCTAGTGGTTTTTTGAAGTTTTATTTTCGTAAGAAAGACATTTTGTGCGTTTATGCAGGCTGAATAAGTTTTGTGTTCAGGGGAATTTTTTTCATAAAATCGATTTTTTTCGCCCAAACAAGGACAGATACGAAAAAATAATTATAAAATTTTGCACTTCAAAAAAAGTTCTTTAAAAAATACCTCTGGTTGTTTTTCGATAACTTACATCATTTACGAGCAAAATTCAAAATAAAATATTTTTGGGGAAAAAAGTTTTCTCGGCTTTATTGTAGGCAGAGACTGAAAAAAAGTAGTGTTTTCCAGAAATTTTTAAAAAAATTTTTTCTTTGAATTTTTAAAACATGAGAAAGTGTTTTCTGGAACACTCCAAATTTTGTAATCTTTTCAGTATTTTTTCACATGTTCTGCTTAAATAAGGAAGAACTTTTTTATAAAAACTAAGACATTCTCAAAAAATTATAATGAATAAAATTTCTATGGAATAGTTGGTTTTTATTTCAGAAAAGATGAAAAGAATTTGCTTCTCGAAAACTGTATCCAAATTAGAAATAATCAAATTACTAATTATAAAACAATAAAAAATTTTGGTTTCTATTCAATCAGTGACGTAGCTAGCTCTGAGGGGCTCTACATTAAAATTTCTTGAAGGGGGGGCCTTTTTAGAAAAATAAACGAAAACTTAATTCATTCACTTTTATTTCGGGGCCCCGTATCATTGATAAGTCTTATGCGGCGCGGCGGTAGCCACGTCCCTGAATTAAATAATTGTTTGCAATATATTTTGGAATTTTCGAGAATATCGAGGAAACTGAAAAACAAAAAATGGGAGGAAATAACATAAGAACTGAAACGTGTGTCAGTGTGTCATCATCACCAAAATACTAAGAGCTGTTTGCTCAGGACGCTAATGTAATACGGTTTACTCCAAATATATTATATTACTATCCAGAAATTTAAGAATCGATCTTAACTGTCTCCCCGAATGAAAATATTTCTCATTTAAAATGTGCATTTATTTCATTTAAGACCGTTTAAATTAAATTACAGAAAGAAAAATCATAATATAAAATTTAAAAAACTGTTTCAATAAATAGAGAAAATGCTATCATACAGATCAAGATTTTTCCAGGTCTTAAAAAATGGTTTAAAATAATGGAGTGTATATGATTTCGCAAGCTTATTATAAATAATGGAGTTTTCAGTCCTCTTACATATCCTAATGAGTGAGAATAGTATTATTCATATGTGAAATTAAATAAATTTTTCTTCATTTGTGAAAGTAACTTTATTAAAGGATAATTAATTTCTCTCTGGTATAAAGTTTCTAGGAAATTAATTATTATGTCTATTTTAGAAAGCTTTGACAAATTATATGACAGGATATTCTTAAATATAATATCACAACAGAATAATTAAATAAGTAAATAATACCTAAAACGTATAATTATTCTTTTTTTTAATTTGTTCTCGAACACATAAATTTGAATAATAATTACATTGTTATTTTATGTTATTATACATTCAGTGCATATTTTGCATAATAATATTCCTAATAAAAGATTTTTCTAGGCAACAAATACAGCCAACGGAAACAGATACATTCATTTTTAATCAAATAGTAGAATTTTCCACTGAAAAAAGTTAATTTTAAACGAGAAATGAAAGAGTTAAATTTTCAGTTAAAACAATTAATTTTTAAACTAACTAAAAACGAATTTTTTACTATATGCTTTCACTTTTAACCAAAGTGAAAAACTTTAATTTATAGTGATGAACTTTTAACAGAAATGATTGAAATTGATTGGATTTTCAAAAAGAACCAAATTCCAACCAAAATACACTCATTTTTAACTAAAAAGGATACATTTTCAACTGAAAAGTGAATAGAATTGTTAAATTATCAAATTAAAAAACTAATTTTTAACAAACAAAAAATAATTTTTAACAAAGTAGTTAATTTTTTACTGAAAGGACAACTTTTCAGTTGAAATGATAAATCTCCAAACAAAAATGAAATAGTTACATTTTCGATCAAAAAACTAATTTTGAAAAAAAATACTTTTGAATTAAATATTTAAAAACGAAAACTGAATTTTCAACAAAATTTTTCTCATAAAAATGTAAAGAAAATTGTTGAATTTTATTGCAAAAACATGAATTTTCAATCCGAAAGACAGTTTAAAAAAACAGTAAAATTTTAAACGACAACCTTTTAATTAAATAGTTAAATTTTTATCCTTGAGAGACATATTTTTAACCAGATGTTTGAATTTTCAAACAAAATAGAATTAACTTGAACCATAAATAGTTGCATTTTCAACAAAATAGTTACATTTTTAATCAAATAGAGAAATTTCCAACCAAATGGTCTAATTTTCAAACAAAGAAGCAGAAATTTCATCCAAAAAGCAGTTCAATTTTTAACCAAATAGCTCAATTTTCAAGCTAAAACGATAAAATTTTCAGTAGAGAGTTGAATTTGCAATCCAAAAAGACGAATTATCTATTCAGAAAAAAGAATGTTCAAGAAATAGTATAATTTTCTAATAAAATAATTACATCTTCAAAGAAGTAGTTGAAATTTAAAATAAATAATTTAATTGTCTGAAAAAGTAAAATTTTTAAGTTAAATGATGATTCTTGAACAAAATATAAATTTTTAACAAAGAAGTTCAACTCTCAAGCAAGTAGTTGAATTTTCAATAAAAAATCTGCCCGCCTTGCGGGCATAGTCTCATCGCTCGCTGCGCACGTGGCTCGCAAGTTTGAGCGCGCCTAGGCCGCGCGACGGTCCAATCTCGCGCTTTGCGCTCGGATATTTATTGTTGGCATTTGGAATGGTTCAATAAAACTTTATCAAAAAATCTCTTTCATACGCCAGTATTTATGGGCGTCTTCATATTCTGAATTGTCTACTTGAGTATAGATTAAGATATTTAAAGCTCTGTAGGCTTTGAAGTCCTACACATTCTCCATCGTAACACTCGCGCTGTGCGCTCGATTTCCGACAGACATTTGTAAACAGGTTTTTTTGAATTTTTTTCTCGTAACTTTCGTTGTTTTTCCACACATTTTTTAAAATTTTATTTTATATTTTTCAACGTTATTTTTCACGAATAAAACAAAAGGTACGCGTCCTATCAAGAAGTGATTCTAACCAAAATTGTAGATCTTTTTTGGGATAACAATTTTTGTTAATTTGTCTTTTTTCGTATCCTACATAGTTTGTCTACGAAATGGAATTTTTATTTTTTATTATTTTTTTCTGCAATCAAAATTTGAATTTTTGATTTTTTAAGAAAATCCAAAAATTACTCATGATAATCTTGTGGGTCTTTTAAAAAGAAATGTTTTTCTTTTTTTGACTTTTTTTCATATCGTGTGTTTTTTGGCTTAAAATTTTGATTTTCAGTTGATTAAAATAATTTTTAAAACGCTATATCTCTGAGAATTTTCTTTTTATAAAAAAAAGTCATTGGGATAAATTGTTTATTCTATTTAATACTATAAATATCCCTACATAGGATTTTCAAATACAGAAAAAATTGGTATAAAATTTTTTCAAAATGCGCTCACTTTTTGAATTTTTATCAAAAATGGCTGGTTAACGAACTCGTCCTTTCTTTTAGGACCTAAAAACGTGGAAATCCGTTGAAAAACTGTGAATACCATTGAATTGAAACTATAAATACGTATTTTCAACAACATTTGAATTTTAAACTAAGAAAGATTTTTCAATTAAGAAAGAAAACAAATCCGAATCAAAATATTGAATCCAGTAATATAAAGCTACTTTCACAAATGAAAAAAGTCTCTGATTTCAAATTATAACTAGAGAAGAAACACGATCTCAAAAAAATTCTTTGACCTTAAAAAAAATTTCCTGACATTACGAAATTGTTACAGGAATATTGATAAACATTTCCTGGTAATTTTGGGTTTTCTAGAAGAGTTTCGTTTAGAATTACTTAGAATGAAATTGGAATTAAAGTTTCCAAATTAATTAATTATTTATGAAATTCAAATTACTTAATGTTTATAATTAATACAAATTTCGATTTTAAAATGATTACTTTGGACAAATAATTTTTAAAGAACATAAAAAAATCTTCTGTATTCCAGATTTAAACCGGGAGCGCCACTATATATGAGTGAAGCGTTAACCAAATACGCCACCGAGGCCTCAGCAGATCTTTTCTTGTTCTCCATAGCTAGTTTTTATGGGGGGGGGGGGTTAAATTTTTAACGAATATGGATCCGGATGCTTAAACGATTACTTCAGACTAATAATTTTTAAAGAATAAAAAAAATCTTCTTTGTTGCGGATTTGAACTAGATGCGTCACTATCCATGAATGGTGCACTAATCTATTACGCCGCCGAGGCCTCGGCAGATTGTTTATTGTTTTTTTGTCTAGCTACATTTTTACAAAAGAATACTATAGGTATTTTTCCACTTCAAAACTGTACCATTTTGATAGAAGTAGCTTTAATCAAATTGATATTTGGAAGATGTTATAACCATTTAAAGATGTGGACTTTTGAGTTTTTAAATTTTTAATAAATACAAATTTCGATGTTCAGACGATTACATCAAACAAATCATTTTCGCGAACAAGAAAAAACTTCTTCAGCCCAGATTTGAACCAGGTACATCCGGATACCACCGAGGCCTCAGAAATATTTATATGAAATTAAAAACAAAAGTGTCTTCTCCCATAATTCGAAATCATAATTAATTTTAAAAACCCCTTAAACATTAGAAAATATGAACACATCAGACTTTTCTCACTACACTTTGCTATTCACAATCCAGTTCTAATTTAGTATTCACTCCTGTATTGAATATTCATAACCGGGATGAGTTTCATTTATAATTAGTATAATTTAATAAAACTTCCAAGAGTAGAGAAAACGTGCTAATTGACTTTTATTGTGACATACGAGATTTCTTACAAAGAGTGGAAGTAAAAGGTACATAAAGATGAATCTAGATATCCCATATTAGCGTCTATTAATGCTCTCGTAAATATGATTCATTTTGCTTATCAAACGTTGAGCGATCATAGTCAACGCCTTTTACTGTACAAACGAATTTTAATTCTCCATATAAATGTTAATTTTCATGTAAAAATGTTTTTCTCATCTCTGAACCGTGAGAGCTCGTTAGAGGTGTTCAAAATTTTTACTGGCTTCAAAAAGTTTCTCACAAGTTAATTAACACAATCGAACGATTTGTGACGCGTTAGGTGAGAGTTTAGCGAACATCCACTTTCCTTTTATCTGATTATTGTAAATTGAAAATCTTAATAGCTTTTCGCTTTATGGAACTAAATCTTAAATTTAAATTCCTAATCAGAAAATCACTATTTTAAAATATTACTAGTTATACTGATACAAGAGTATAAGAAAGTTCAGTTAGATGCAGCTGTTGAATTCATTTAACTCCTGTATTGCATTCTTTTTAATAATAAAAAAATTACGGACCAAAAAAATTTTAAGACAAAATGCTGATTTCAGATCAATACATATTTTTTAGGTTTATTTCTTGATTTGTTTGAAAGGTTATTTCAATTTCATTTTACTGAAATATTGTTAAATTTTTTTTCATATTTCCGTAGATTTCAGATATGTAAAATAAAAATTTCTACAGAAAGTTCATTTTCAAACTAAAAATATAATTTAGCAATAAAAAATATAATAATTGATATTCAAATCAAAGAATACTTTAATTTAAAATCCAAGACAGGTATATTCAAAAATCATAAATTTGCAACAGAGTAATTGAGTTCCTTGCTAAAATCAATTAGTCTTCAACAAAAAAGGATGAATTTTTAACCAAAGAGATTACGTTTCTGCCACAAAAGAAGCATTTTTCAATAAAAAAGTGCATTTTCAACAAATTGGTTTAATTTTTAAGCAAGAATATAATTTTAAATAAAAAAGATGAAACCTAACAGTTGATATATGAAATGATAAAAAAATACGATTTTTCCACAAAATAGTTGAATACTAAACCAGAATAGACTAATTTTAAACTAATTCGTTAAATTTCGAGCAAAAAGAAAAGATTAAATTTCTAGCAAAAGATATAAACTTTAAAAACCAAAAGACGAATTTTTTAGAAAAAAGGAGATGAATATTCCAAGAGAAAATGTAATAGTCGATATTTCAATCAACAGCGATTTTCATTTAAAATCAGAAATAGTGAAGTTCCTTCAAAAACTATGAATTTGCAATCAAGAATACTAATTTTCCGCCAAAGCAGACAAATTTTTCAACAAAAAATTTAATTTTCAATAAGGTGGTTTAACTTCTAACCAACTAATTAAATTTTCAATCAAAAAGATGAATTCCTAACAAAAAAATGTAACAGCTTTTATTATATCAATTAAAAAATATTAAGTTTAAACAAAAACAGTTCAGGGTCATCCAAAACCAATAAATTTTCAACAAAAACAGATTATTTTTCAAACAAAACAATAATTTTTTCAACAAAAAATTCATTTAAGGCATACAGGAAAAAAATTCAACTAAAGTATGGTATTTTCAACCAAAAAAGATGAGTTTCCATACAAGAGCAATAATTTTCTACTGAGAAAGATGAATTATGTTGAGAAAAATATATGGATTTTCAGGTTAAATTATAAAGCTTTTACCAAAAAAAATGAGCTTTAAAAAAAAGCACACATTTTTCAACCAAATAGTTAAATTTTCAATAAGAAAGATAAATCAACAACTTGCATTAAAAAAAAAGATTAAATTTTTTACAAAAGAAACTAATTTTCTAAAAAGAGTTTTAATTTTGTAGCCCGAAAATATGAATTTTCAACCACGAAGAGTAATTTTCTGTCAAAGAAGACAAACTTTGCCCAATAAAAAATATAACATAATTCAGTGAAAAAATATTTTTATTTTTATTTTAAACAATTCAATTTAACCAAGAAAGAAGAATTTTCAAAAAAATACAAATATTTTCACCCTATTAGTTAAATTTTAAACCAAAACGATAAATTTTTTGCCAGATGGAGGAAACTTTAACCCAAAAATTTGAATAATTTTCAACAAAGAAAGTTAAATTGCAATCGTAACAGATTATTTTTTAACTAGACACTTGCATTTCAAATAGAAAAGGCGAAATTTCTTCAAGAAGAGATACATTTTCAAACCAAAAAAAAAAACTTCCATCGAATTTCAGTTTCTCAGCAAAAAGACATATTCGGAATAAAACAGTTTAACTTTCAAACGAAGAGAATGACTTTTCAATCGAATTTTAATTTTCATTAAAATAATTAGGTTTTTAAGAAAAGAATAACATTTTTGACCGAAAAAATTAAGTTTTAACCGAAATTCAATAGTATAGATTTTCTAATCAAAATCGGTTGAATTTTGCTTTCTCATAAAGGGAGGTGTTTAAAGACCTAAATTTCCAAATCTTTTTTTTTTATTATTTTCGTCTTCGAGGTGCGTGGATTAATCTATTGACGACGTTTCGATGAGCATTCTTGATAAATCAATAGCGACTCATTCGAAACTTAAAAAAAAGGTTCATTCTTCCTATAAAGAAAATATTTATTTTAATTTTAAATATAACACTAACGTGAGTTAATAAAGTGGTTTATTCTAAGAGAAAACATTGAGTGACATTTTGATGGGCTTTTTGGTTTTCTGAAAATAAAATCTTCGTTAAGACAGAGACATTAGCTTTAAAAATATTGAAAGTTTCCATTTTTTTACCAGAAAAAAACCTCCCTCTTCGAAGGAGCCAATTTATTTGATAGCTATGAACAATTATAATGCTAATAATATGAGCACAAATAAATACACCCATAGTTAATAAATTCATTGTACTTCGTAGTGATGCTCTTATTAGGTTCAATTAATTATTTTAAATAAACATTGAAATTCATTTTTGAAACAAACTTTTGAAATATTAGGTAAGAAAGCTGCAAATCTGTTTATGTTTTGTTTTTTAATGATTCAGTGAATAGAAAATATCTGACGTAAGGAATGTTTTATACCCCCCCCCCCCCCCTATAATGCGAATACAAAAATCATTACCCTCCCCCAACCACACACACACGCAAATTATGTAATTTATGCAGGGCCCTTATAAGGGGAAAGTTCAATCATAAAACTTGTGGATATTCAAATGATTTAATAGTGGCTTTAAAACTTTTAAGCAAATAAACAATTTTCAATAACGGATAGAAAAAATAAGAAAAGGTCATTTACCTTTGGTATAAATTTCAACTCAGGCTGTTTAATTTCGATGGAATTGATTGGTCACGATCAAACTGAGGAAGGCCTCCCACGCTGACTCCGACTACTCAAATATGAGTAAAGCAGAGATTGTCTGGACTCATAGTAACAACAGATGAACCTCTAAAATCATTTTAATTAATTAATTCCAACAGAGCAGTAATTAGGTTCTTTAAACGAGGTTTATGAAAGCTCATAATACAAAATAGTATTCTCTAACATAATGTATATAAGTCTACGTTCATTATTGTACAGAGAAAGCAAAATGAAATTCCAATAAAAAATCATTTCAAATCTTACGAAAATCCATAACTTTCGTAGATATGGTTTGAAACCTAAGAAAAATGTTCTTAAACCACTTTAGGAACAATTAAAATCCTTTTAAACGATTAAAATGGTCAAATTCCCATAAAAATCCCTTATCATTCTTTAAAATCAGTTTAAATCCCTTACAATCTCTCAAAATCAGTTAGAATCCTTATAAATTTGTGAAATATTTTAAATCTTATGAGATCCCACGAATTCTTTAAAATCCCTTTAAAACTTGTTGAAATATTTCATATCCGTAAGAATCAATCCGAATCTCTGAAATCTCTTACAGAATATTCAAATTGATTTAAATCTTTAAGAAAACTAAAATTACTCAAAATCACATAAACTACTTTAAGATGTTCGAAAATCATTTAAAATTTCATTCAATATTTTAAAATCTTGCACAAGTCTCTAAATCCATGGAAATACTTTAGAATCTCTCTAAATACTCTTGAAATCTCTTAAAACCCTTTAAAAACTTTGAAAATACCATTAAAATTCGTGTCATACTTTAAATTGTTTTGAATCCCTTAAGATTAAAAAAAAGAAATCAGTCTCTCAAAGCGTCTAGTATCCCTTCTGTATGAAATAGAATTCCACCCTTGCTATTTATCATGCTGACAAACTCTGTACTTCTACTTCCTTTCATACACATCAACGCCAATTTATGAAAATGTTTCTCATTTCCTTCAAATACGATTTTCATTTTGTTCTATTCTTCTGTTTTAATTTTATCTTTACTTTATTCGACTTTCCTCGTTTTGTCTCTGTAATAATTTTCAAATATATTTCTCTATTTATCGTCAAAACTTGTGAAGGTCATTTTTCTTAGATAGGGGTAACCATCAAAATGTAAATAGGGAGAAAATCAACAGTATTAAACTGTATCAGTTTCCAAAAATAAAGAAAGGTTCTCGTTTTTTAATAAAGCTTACATATTCCTTTGACAATTAGATTTATTAAACATTCTTATAAGACCCGGTCAAGGGTACGATTTTGACACCTCTAACCATCAATAGATAATCGTTTCTACTACTGCTTCTGGCCATAACAGAATACTCAATTCTCGAACAATATAATTTATTATTAGCATACTTACAATTAAAGTGACTTTATTGAGTAAATCATAGTTAAAAATATAAGTATTTTACAAAAATCGTAAAAGCTCAGATTTTGCACATTTTATTTGTCTGTGATATCCCGCGAGATTGTTACAATTGTTACAAGATAGGATTTTCCTATTTTCCTTCCTAGTAAATCCTGAACACAACTAGAATTTCTCTGCTTTTTAAATACTACATATTTATACTATTTCTTTGGTTTATTAAACAAAATCATAAATTTAAAAATGTCACGAACCAAAAAAAAAACAAACACAACCGTTAACTTGAAGCAACTGCGTGACGGTCGCAGAGCTCCCATTTTTGACAGCAAAATGTTTCGATTATGTACTGTTCGTTGTCTACTGTTAGAAAATGTAATGTCAAATACGAGTCCTCAAATATTTATTAATAATAAAAAACGGACACTTTATCAATAAATAGTATTCATTAAACTTCAAACTTTGATTCTAAGCTATAAACATACCACACAATTTTTTCATTAAGGTAAAAATTATGAATATCGAAGAAGCGTTTTGTTCCACGTGGGAAATTAATTGATTGCTCTCACACATTAATGAATTGTAAAGTTTCAATAAAACTTCATCAGAAAGTATGGTATCCTTAATGAAATGTTATATTTTAAAAAATAATTCATATATTTTTTGCCAGTTTTGCAGTTAATGAAGATTATCTACTGTAAATCATTATCTACTGTAGGGTGGTCTCTCTACTATTTTTTATTTTCGTGAATGGCTGCGCGGATTTCATCATCCCACCACGCATCACCGGACATTGTTCTTACAACCACAGTACCACACACTTTGATCGCTCTTTTAAAAATGATATCCCGGAACATAGTCCATGCGTCCTCTATATATTTTTTGCTTATAAGCGTCTCCCGAGTTACTCTATCTACACGGAGAAACTCAAGTTTATTAGAATATAATAATAAATAATTAAATAATTGCACTTACACTGAAAGAAGGTTTCTATAATCCCTAGGAAAGTATGTGCATCTTAAAAAAACACAAGAATAAAGACATTCTCCCTATGTTCATTCTGCGTATTTCTAATTTTCCCCATAGAAAACAGGAAATACTGCCTTGGTAGAAAAAGTAAAATAAGAAATCAGTGTTAGCGGGAATCGAACACGGGTCTCCGGGAAATAGTATTTCATCATATCGCTGTGACAATAATAATATTTTCTCTACTACTATACCCCAGATTACCATCAAACTCTTGTAAAGATCAATATTATAGTGCCAAATTTTACAACAAATAGTTTCTCCGTGTATGCGTTCGATTTTGTTATTCTGAAAATCGATTCGCACTTCCGATTTCTGTAAGTTCTTAATTTTGATTCGCATTTGTTTAGTTTTTTTTTCTATTTCTGCTCTATCCCTGAAATCTTCTAAAATCCGTGGGTATACTTAGAATCTTTTGAAAATTTCTCGAAATCACTTAAACCTCTAATTAAAAAGTGAATCCCTTGAAATCTTCAAAACTCCATCGAAATCCCGCACGGACCTTCAAAATTCGTGTAAATACCTTAAAATCTCTATAAATCCTTTAAGATTCTTGAAAATGAGTGAAATGTTTCGAAATTTTACGAGATCCCTTGAAATATTTGAAATCCCTTTGAAACTGACCTTTCATTTCTGTGGAAATCTTTCCCCATGTGTGAATTTTTTTGCAAAATATATCTATGAAAATTTTTAATCAAATCAGAAATTTTTTAAGCTATTATTGAATCTTTAGAAATCCGTTAAAATCCCTTAAAATCGTTTGACATCTTTGTGAATGTTTTTTAATTCCCTGAAATCTCTTTAAATCGTTTCAAATCGTTTTCAATTCCTCAAAATCCTACAAAATCCTTCAAAATCCGTCGAAATCTTTCAATTTCACTAGAAACTCTTCGAAATTCAGTAAAATCTCTGGCAATCTAATTAAATTATTTCAAGTGCCCTAAAATATTGTAAAAATCCTTGAATAAATTCAGCTTCACTCTGAAATTGTACTAGATCATTTCTTCAATCTCTCGAAATCTTTTAAAATCATTTGAAATCTGTGAAACCTATCGTAATCCTCTTGAATCATTTAGAAGACCCTCGAACTTAACTAATTCCTTGAAATATTTTGAAATATCTTGATTGAATTTCTTTAAAAATCTAGTTACACTTTCAAATCACAGAAAATTCCTAAACTATTTTAGAATTCCGTGAAAACTTTTTTACCGTGGAAATAATTTTTAGATATTTAATATATTTAATACATTGAGTAAAATATATATAATCTAACGTACGAAAGGATAGGGTCATAGAAACCTTACAAAACCTTAACAAAAGGGGGTTCTTTTGACCACCCCTCCTAAGAAAGGATTTGTAAGATTTTTCTGACCAGCCCTCTCCCCTTCGCTTCACAAAAAGAAGCCTGACGTAATTAAAAGACACTCTTTATCATACACCCAACTCCTGATATAAGAACCCCGAGTTTATGATATTCCTAGAACTGGTAGCCTCTGCAGTTTCGTGAGAAGAAGAGCAGCGAGGTTAGTTGCATCAGGTTGAGCGATGTTTAAATCCAATATACATGATTCACGCGGCCCTGTCTCTTAACGTTTGGATTCCCCCGATTTAAGACAAAGTCCATTGCAAGCAATGCCCGAAAACGTGCTTATATCGGGAGTTGAGTGTAATCCAGATCATGAACTGATGCTTACTAGTTAGCTAACAAGTTTATTGAAGGGATCAATGAAAATTTTTTATTAGCGTAGTTGAAGAATGCTGAATGATACCTTTTTGTGTTTCCATCAAGTACTGTGCTAATCCCAATGTCCGTCGAATCTCGCTTGGTAAGTTATTAGAAATTAGATCCTCTGAATGCCGAGAATTGGGCGTGCTGCTCCAGTGAATTCTCGGTTTAATTTAACGTTCCCCTTTTGAAGTTCCTCATTTTGATAGCATAGTGGTATCCTCTTATTCTGCAAAAAAATCAACAAATAATCGAATTTTTAGAGAAAAAATTGATTAGTTCCATTCTCAAGAAATTATTTAAATTATCAAGCCGAAAAAGTACATTTTTTCAAAATAGTTAGATTTTGAACTCGAAAAATTTAATTTCCGATATTAAAGTTTATTTTTTGCCGAAAGAGAAATAATTGAGCTTTCAAGAAAATACATTAATCTTAAACCAAAGTTTAATTTTAAACTAAACAAGATGAATTTTCAACACAAAATGAAACATTTAAATTTCTAGCTGAAGAACCCAATTAAGAAGAAAAGAATTATCCACCAGTAGAATTTCACAAAAGAATATGAATGATTAAAAATATAACTGAATCATCAACTAAATAGACGAATTTAACATACATGGTTCATTTTCTCCGCCAATGTATACATTTTTACAAAACAGATAATTTTTTAAATTAAAAAGTTAAATACATTGGAAAGCAGTTTACTTTTGAACCAAAAAAGAAGAATTGATAACAAAAAAATTTATTTTAAAAAAAAATGGTTGTATTTTTTAATATACACTGCTGTGCAAAAGTTTTAGGTCACCTCCTTTTTTATGGCCGAATAAATTTTTTTAATTTTAATTATACGATAAGCTGAAAAAAATCTCTTTGAAAGGGTGATTGTTTTCGTAATTCTGTATACAATAAGCCTAAACTGAAGCCAATTTTTCTAGTTCTTTAATAGGTATTGCAAAAATAGTATCACAACAGCTTGCGAGTATACATTGTAAAAAATTTCTTTTAGAATTTCAAGAACTTCCAGTAGTAATAAAAAAGTTGGAAAAATTTGAAGACATCTTATCTGTAAGCAAATCAGAATAAAACCTTAATGATTATATGTTTTTTATATTTGACAAAAATATTTTTGTTACCGAAAATAATATTGCAATTTGTCCAACTTTTTTGTTACGACTTCAAGTTCTTGCAATTCAAAAGAAATTTTTACGATTTGTACTGATAAGCTGTTGGGATACTGTAAAAAAAGCTTCAAAATAACCCCAAGAACATTGAAAAATGTTGACTATTTCGGAAATTACTGAAAACTTGAGAAAACATTCAAATTTACAATATTTTGCAATATCTACTTAAAAACTAGATAAATTGGCTTCACCCTGGGCTGATGTTATACAGAATTTTGAAAACAATTAACCTTTTAAAGATAAAGTTTTTAGCTCTGATATAATTGAAATTAAGAGAATTCATTGTCATAATAAAAGAGATGGCCTAAAACCTTTTTCACGGCAGTGCAAACCAATTTCCAATTGAAAAAATTGATTTTCAAGACAAAAAAAAGGAATTAGAAAAAAACTTTAATTTTTAACCAAATAGGTAGATCTTATAACTCATAAAGTGAATTTTCACCAAACAGTTCAAATTTAAACTAAGTAGTTTAATTTTTAATTGATAAGATTAATTATTTACCTAAAAGACGACTTTACAATAAAATGCATTAATTTTGAAGCAAACAATTGAATTTTAGCTACTATCAATCCATTTTCAACTAAAAATTGAATAGCAAAATTTTCAAACAAAAAATGTTATTCTTGAACAAAAAAGACGAATTTTTAACAAAATAGTTAAATCGTCAAAAATTGAAATGAATGTTCAAAAAAGCAGTTAAATTTTCAGACAAAAAAGGTGAATTCTCAACAGTGAAACCTAGACCCTAGAGATAGAGCCTCTGATAGAGTTCTTCCGAGAATTGAAGTCGGGCCGCAAGTATGAGTAAAAGGAGCTGCGCGGGGTGAGTAGCGCTGTGGTAGCTCAGGGGTTTTCTGCGAAACGGCCCGCTATCTGGGTGATTCGCCTCCAAGGTCAGCCTTAAAATCTGACCAGTCTAGTTAATGTTTCAATAAAAATATTAATTATTACCAAAAAATATAATATAGATGTTTCAATGAAAACAAATTAACTCTTAATTGTAAATAGTTGGATTCTTCTATTTTGTTCTGTTGATTCAATTCACATTGAAACGAAAAAAACGAGAAAAAGGTCAGAAATCGTCAAAAATCGTCGCAAAACCTGTACATCCTTCCCCACCCCATTTACTAAAAAAATTCTATTGGGAAATTTTGTTTTTGCTAGTAATTGGAATAGAGAACCTCTGCAAGTTCCGGTTTATTAATTGTGTAAAAACTGTGGGACGCACGTTCATCGCCTTTTTCATGATATAATTAGTTACCATCCATAGGCCCTGCCCACCTGGTTGCGGGGGACCACCGAGGTTCCCGTGCATGTACGTAAACGTGGAGAATAAGTCCATAACGACCTGGAACTCTCATGTCTCAAAGAACTAAAGACCCCCAACCGCATCGCGACTAATGCAATACATTATTTATGTATTTTTATAGATTTTCATCAATATAGTGATAATTGTGTATACCCATAAAATGTATACCCCTGTGAATCAAATTCAAGCGATATTGAGCAGGGGAAACATTTTTTTAAGAAGGTAAAAAATAAAACCGTCAAAATTGATATTTTCTCCTTTTTTTATTAATATAAAACTTGAGGTAAGAAAATTTTTGTAAATCGGACTCTCAATTCTGTTGAAAATTGAACGCTTATTTTCCTTTAAAAAAATCCAAAATCGGTAATGAATTGTGCCTTACAAATAATTTTGAGCCCCGTTTTTTTATTTCACCCCACTATGCGTTGGTTCAAACGAATATCCAAGAAAGTAGTTGAATTTTAAAATAAATAATTGAGTTTTCAACCAAAATGATGAATCATCAATCACAAAATGTATTTTTTCTCCAGCGGTTCAATTTTAAACCAAGTAGTTGATTTTTTTCCAACAAAAAAAAATTCCTAACAAAACATGTAGTAGTTAATATTTCAACAAAAAATATATTAATTTGAAATATAAAGCAGTTGTATACAAATGAAAATGGTTAAATTAAATAAGAAATACGAATTTTAAAAAACATAGTTAAATCCTCAGCCAAAAAATACGAATTTTCAACAAAACAGTAGAATTCTCAACCAAAATAGATTAGTTTGAAGCAAGAAGTTGCCTTGTGAACCAAGAATGATGAATTTCTATTCAGGCAGATTAATTTTCTAACGAAAAGGACGAATTTTCAACCAGAATGAAAATTCTTTGTGTTTTTTTAAAAATCAATTCCTTATGATTAACATGTCATTACCGTGTTTTCGGTAAATTTAAAAATCAAAGATTTTGTTAGAAAATTCATGTATATTGTCTAAAATTAGTCAATTTGGAACGAAAATTAATCTTTTTCTTCTTTGAAAATTAATCTTTCCTGATTGAAGATTAAATTTCCTAAAGAAAAACCTTTTTGCTGGTAAAAAAGTCAACTTTTTTATTAAACATTTTGTGAAAAATTCGTTTCGTTGTTTGCTGATTTAATATTTGATGCTGATAATTTTTGAATCCATTTTTTTGCGAATATTGATAACCTCAGTTGAAAGTTCATCTCTTCAATTGAAAATTGAACTATTTACCTTGAAATTCCCTTTTTTTAGGTTAGGAATTAATGTGATTCCCTGAATATGTAAATATTCCCACTTTTGTGGAAAATTGATACTTTCAATCGATAATTGTTTATCTTTTCTAATTGAAAATTCCTCCTTTTTGCTAGAAAATTAATCTTTTCGAATAAAAATTCATCATTCAAGTTCATAACGAAACTAAATAGTTGAAATTTAATTTTTTTTTGGTTAAGGGTTCTACGATTTTGTTGAGAAATCATCTCTTTTGGCTGAAAATTCAGCTATTTGGTCGTGAATTTACTTTTTTATGAAAATTCATATTTTCAGGTTAAAAAATTTAACTGTTTCCTAGAGAATTTAACTTCTTGAGTAGAAAATTAAACTTTTTCTTTGAAAATGTAACTTTTTTACTGATAATGCAAGTTTTTTGGTTAACAATTTTTTCTTTATAAGTTGCAATTCATGTATTTTGTTAAAAATTCGACTATTTGGGTAGAAAGTTAATCTTATTTTTGTTTGAAATTGGTTAATGATTCAAGTATTTTGTTAAAACTTATTCTTTTTTACTAAAACTTAACAACTGGAAAACGAGTTTTTTGTATTAAAAATTAGTTTTTTAAACTAATAATTAACAGATTTAATCATTGCTTAAACATTTATCTCTTAGTCAAAATTCATCTATATTGTTGAAAATTAATCCCTCTTGATTGAAAAATAACTTTCTTGTAGAAAATAATCCTTTTTCGCTTTAAAGTTGAACTGCTTACTAACTAATTTTACTTTTTATCTTGAAAACTTAACTACTTTGTTAAACATTCTCGTCTTTTTCGTGAAATTTAACTGGTTAATAGGTTCATTTTTCTTTAAATTAGTTTTTAACCTAAAAATTGAAATAATTATTTTAAAATTCATGTATTTTCTTAGAAATTTGTCTATTCATAGAAAATTAATTACTCGGTTAAAAATTTATCCTAGTAAGTTGAAAATTCAGCTATTTAATGAAAGAATTCAACTATCTTTTTTAAAGTTAAATTATTTTCTTGAAAATGTAAGTATTTTGATAAGGGCATCTTCTTTGGTCGAAAATTAAACTGTTTAATTGAAAATTCACCCTTTTGGCTTGAAAATTAAACAATTTGGAAAAAAGTTTTTCTACCCCTATTTAAATTTTGTTTCTTGAACAGTGAAATAGCACGTAATACGTAGACGCTCCCATAGTATATTTTAATAATCCTTGCATTAAAAACTAATTAATGTTAATTAATGTTAAAAATATGAGTAATTAGTCTGAAGAAACTCTGTCTTCAAGAGTGACGAAGCAGAAAAGTGCCCTTCCATATCAAGACATGATTGAAATCATTACGATAAGAACTAGATCATTCCTTACTTAGTGTTCATGCATTTATTCAATAAAAATAACCTTTCTAATATGACGTTACTGTTCTTTATCATAGTTAAATTTTCTCATATACAGGATTAAAAAGACATTATAATACAAAATTAATTAAATATTTAAGATATATTTTTTTGGATTCAAGAACCTTGATAAGAATTTGACATTTTTTTAGGATTACACTGCCTTGAAATATTGCAAGTCATTCCAAGAACAAGTCATTAATAATATTTTTTAATATATAACACAGGCCCACAAAAAAAGTAATCTGCACGAGGCAAGTGATTAGGCTACTCTAATGGATTTTGAGCCGTTGAATCCTAATATGGCCTCAGAATTTGTCCTACACGTCTCAGTTTTTCCCTAGATGCAAAAAGTAGGGAAAATCCTAGGAATTTTCTAGTTACACAGGCCATGCAACAAATTTTTCTGCACGAGAGAAATGACTAGACTACTCTTATGGATTTTGAGTTGCTGAATCTGAATATGGCCTCAAAATTTGTCCTACACGTCTCAGTTTTCCCCTAGATGAAGAAAATAGGGGAAAACCTTGGACATGTCCTAGTCACACAGGCGATACAAAAATTTGTCTGCTGTAGAGACAATTGACTAAGCTACTCTTATGGAGCTTGAGCCGCTGAATCCGAATATGGCCTCAGAATTCATCCTACACGTCCAAGTTTTCCTCTAGATGCAAAAAGTAGGGAAAAGCTAAGAAATTTTCTGGTCAAACAAGCCATACAAAAAATTTGTCTGCACGACACACGTGACCAGGCTGTCCTTATGAATTTTGAACCACTGAATCCAAATCTGGCCTCCGAATTTATCTTTCACGTCGCAGTTTCCCTTTAGATGCAGAAAATAAGGAAACCCCTAGGGATAATTTGCACGTTATTTTGATAATACCAGTATGCGCGACAAAAGACAGATCGAGATGATATTGTTAAGTGTAACGACATGTAGAGATTTAATTTGTACACATAAATTCTTTAATGTGCCTTCTATTTCCCCTAGCTTGAGTAATTCTAAGGAAATTAAAGGTCTTTCTCAGATTATATAGATTTACACAGAAAAAAATATAAAAAAACCTAATATCCTTTTCAGTTTTGTGAGCGAAATCAGTCACATGTCCCGTGCAACTCTTTTTTCGTGGGCCTGTATGACCAGAAATTCCCTAGTTTTTTCTTAACATTTCGCATCTGAGGAGAAAATGAAATAAGCACGAAAAATTTGTGGTTCAAATTTAGATTTAGTACGCAGCTCTGCAAAGGATATGGCATTTTCCCCCCGTACAAATCTATATAATATGAGAAAGATCTTCAATTTCCATAGAATTACCCAAGCTAGGGGAAAAGAGAAGGCATACTAAAGCATTCACGTGTACACATTAAGTCTCTATAAGTCGCGACACTTAAGAATATAACATACATGTGTCTATTTTCGCGTATACTAGTATTGTAAAAATAACTCCCAGAATATCCCTAGGTTTTTGCCTTTTTTCTGCATCTCGGGAGAAATTGAGACGTGTACGAGAAATTCTGAAGCAAGATTTAGATTCAGCGGCTCAAAAATCTGAGAGCGCAAAACTACAGAGGAAATAGCAGTTTTCTTATTTTTTGCTTTATAAGTCAGTATAACATAAGCGAGACCTTCAATGGCCCTAGATTTATCCTAGCTAGTAAAAACGGTAAGCACACTAGGGAATTTTTGTGAATAAATTTGGGCTTTATGAGTCCCAACACATAAGAATATGACACCAGTACGTTTATTCTTCCATATACTGGTATTATCAAAATAATATACAGAATATCCCTAGGTTTGCCCCTGTTTTCTGCATCTAGGGAAAAACTCAGACGTGCAAGAGAAATTCTGAGGCCAGATTTGGATTCAGCAGCTTAAAATCCATAAGAGTAACCTAGTCACATCTCTCGTGCTAACAATTTTTTGTATTGCCTGTGTGACTAGAAAATGTCTAGGCTTTTCTCTACTTTTTGCATCTAGGGGAAAACTGAGACGTGTAGGGCAAATTCTAAGGCCATATTCGGATTCTTTGAAATTTTAGTAGAATACAAAAAAATGCTCAAATGAAGTATCCCCTTTAGTGAAGCGGATTAATCGGTACTTAATTATTCGAATTTTCTGTGACTCCTAAGAACTTATTTTCATTAATAAAAAATAGGAATCCCATTCTTCAACCCCCTTTTTCTGACGTTTCCTCTATTTCACCTTAATTCTTTTCCCATCACATCTCCTACTTCCTGTCCTCTCTTTTCTCATCACTTCCCCTACTTCCCCTCCTCTTGTTGCCACTCACTTTTCCTGCTAGCCCTTTTTGAATTTTCTCCTCATTTCACCTAACCTCTAACTTCCCTTGATTTCCAGTACTCCCTCATTTGCCCTTACTTTCCTACTCCACCCTCCTTCCCTCTAGCTTTCCAAAAAGCGTCCCCTCGTTTTCCACTACTTTCATCACTTTCCCTTCTTCTCCGCTACTCTTTCCTTATCACGTCCCCTACCTATCCTCATAATACCTTACTTCCACACTTCTAATTACCCCTTACTTCACCAAACTCCTAACTTCTACATTCCCTCCCATAATTTCCCCTCACTTTCTCTGCACCCTATTTTTCCTTACTTTTCCTACTTTTCATCATTCTGGCTCACTCTTCTTACTCTCTCACCCCTTCTTCTCCATCTGTTTCCCTACCTACTGATTTCATATCTATTCTCCTCATTTCACTTTCCTAACTTTCCCTAATTTCTACTACTTCCACACTCATAATTTCCCTTTATTTCTTCACCTAAGTTAGAAGTACGAGGGACGCATGGGTGGACGAAAGAATCAACAGTCCTTAAAAATATCTTAAAAATTTTTTATTTTAATTTTTTATTACTGAGGGTTTCATTATGAAAACGTGAATGTCTAAGTCTTTTAGTTTTAGTTCCTACATTTAAAAATCTTTGAATAGATACTTTTTTTAGTGTCCGGACAATTTCAAATTAATAGCGTTTGTAAATAAATAGTTATGATTTCGCAAAATTAGATAATTTCAAAATAATAGCTTTCGAAATTATTTACGATTAATTTCGTAACAAAAGACAGTTTCTAAACGTTAAAAATCCTACATTTTCTTAATCATCAATAATTATACATGTAAGCTTCTAAAGTATGAACAATTTTTCATGCAAGTTTTACGTAATATTTCTTTTGAAATATTTCTCTTTAATTTTTATATAATTTATTTTTAAAATTAGAAAATGAAAATCACAAAAAAATTATTTTGGTCGCAATCTCTTCTTTTTATTTTTCATAATATCGTATTTTTACAGAAAAAAATTGGCCTGGTAAAAAAATTATTAAAACTTACATGTATACATAACGTGTTTCTTAAAAGTGCAAATTCAGCACAATAAAAAATCAGAAAAACAAGTAAAATAAATAGATTTTGCCTCTTCGCCATTTCAAAATAAAACGACTAACCTCTTCAATATCTCAAACTAAAAGTTAAATATTATAATTAGTTGAAAAAAATTCATTTTCAAAAGAAGGTAGGATGTGGGAAATTAGGAAAGTGAATGCAGGTGGGAGGAAGCAGGGGAGGGAAGAGAAAGTAGGGAGAAAGAGGGAAAGGGAAGGGAAGTAAGGGTGCAGGATGTACGAGAGTAACAAAGGTCGTATGATGGAAATGAAGAAAGAGGAGGGGAAGTAATGGGATTATGAAGATGGTCAAGGGAGGGAGAGAAAAAGAGAGGATGTATTGTCGAGAGGAGAGGGCGAATAGAGCAAGTGAAGTGACGGTGGGGAAAGAGCGATAAGTGGTGGTAAAGGGATAGGAGGTTTGCAAGGAAGGGGCTAGGTTAGTATATGAGAAGAGGAAAGGGTAATGTGGGAAAGTTCTGGATAATGAGGGTCAAGGAGGGGAAGAAAAGGGAAAGTACAGGAGTAATTAAGGGGGCGTGATGAAAATAAAGAGAAAGGATGAGAGGGGGCTTAGCGGAAGTGAAGTGATTTTGGGGACAAGAGAAATGAGTGGATAAACCGTGGGTACCAACCTCAATTTGTGATGCATGTAGATTAAATTTGTCAAATTAGGAAGATGGAAGTACCAAGACGCAGACTGTTATTCAACCACCTGTTTGACGTGAGCCCAACGATCATGATACTGATTGTTAATTTTGCTTATGCAAAACAGGAGGTTTTTCTAAAAAGTATTTGGAGAAGGTCGTTTACCCTAATGTGAAAAGTGTTACACCAGCCAAGATTGGTATTAGAAATCACTCTGAAAACTAAAGTGACCGATCAACTCACGAATCAATGGATATTGACGATTCTAATGCAACTGAAGATTCTTCTTGGGAACAATCAGATGATGGAAAGTCCTAAATTTTGTGACCAATACGGATTAGACGATTTTATACGTGACCTTGATCTTCCAAAAGATAAAGCTGAGCTTTGCGCTTCAAGACACAAAGAGAGGAAACTATTGTTACCTGGCACTGGAGTAACTGTTTACAGAAATAGAGAAGATAAGTGTATCAAGTAATTTTCAAGTGACAGTGGGATTATGTATTATAACGATATCGAAGGACTCATTAATTTATATAAAATAAACTTATATACGTCAGAGGATTGCCGTCTTTTCATAGATTCGTCTACAGAAAGTCTGAAAGCAGTACTAGTACATAATGGAAATAAGTACTCTGCAATCCCAGTAGGTCACTTAACTACACTGAAAGAATCTTATGATACTTTTCAATTACCCCTGATAAAAATGAAATACAATGTCCATAATTGGCTTATTTGTAGTGACTTCAAAATGATAAATCTTATAATAGGTTTACAATCAAGAAACATTAAATACCCTTGTTTTCTTTACCTTCGGGAACAGTCATGTAAGGGATGAACATTGGATAGCGGAGAAATGGCCAGACAGATTAGAGTAGACAGTTGGACAGTATAATATTGTTTATGAAAGTCTTGCTGACAGGAAGAAAGTATTATTGCCACCACTCCATATAAAACTAGGGTTAATGAAGCAATTTTTGAAAGCCCTAAACACCGAAGGAGAATGTTTCAATTATATTAGATCTAAATTTCTGCATTAAAGTGATGCCAAAGTTAAGGAAGGTATTTTTGTTGGACCTGATATAAGAAAACTTATCAAAGATGATGACTTTATCAAAACCATGACATCTATCAAAAAGGATGCATGGTTGAGTTTCAAAGATGTTGTACGGAAATTTTTAGGGAATAATCGAGATCCAAAGTTTAGAACTATTGTATCTAGTATGTTAAAGAATTTCAAAAGATTAGGTTATTTGATGAGTATGAAATTACATTTTCTCAAATCCCATTTGGATTATTTCCCGGAAAATGTTGGAGCATTCAGTGAAGAAATGGGCGAATGCTTTCATCAAGACCTTCACCAAAAAGAGCAACATTTGAAGGTCGATGCAATGTAAGAATGATGGCCGACTACTGCTGGTCTTTGCAAAGAAATGATAATGACCCTACTAGTCATAAACGAAATTCTCTTCAACGATCGTTTTAAATAAAACGCGAACGTTTCCATAAGAAAACAAGCAATTAGTTTCACCTTTACTGGACATACAATCGTAAGTCTTGCCTTAACTGGCTGGAAAATCGTAAGTCTTGCCTTGAGTGGCTAGACGATTCAAATTTTTGCCTTGACTGACTGCGCGATTCAAAGTCTTGCCTTGACTAGCTGGGCGATACAAAGTCTTGCCTCTATTGGCTGGGCAATTCAAAGTGTTTCCTTGATTGGCTAGACAATCTAAAGTCTTGCCATAATTAGCTGGAAAATATTAAGTTACTTCCTTGCGTAGCTGGACAATCCCAAGTCATGCAATCGTAAGTCTTTCCCTGATTGGCTGGGCAATCTAAAGTCTTGCCTCAGTTTACTGGAAAATATTAAGTACTTTCTTGCTTAACTGGACAATCCCAAGTCTTGCCTTTACTGGCTGGACGATTCAAAGTCTTGTCTTGATGGCTGGACGAGAAAAAGTCTTGCCTTTATTGGCTGGTAAATCCAAAGGCTTCTCATAAATGGCTGGGCAATCTAAAGTCTTGCCTTAATTGGCTGGAAAATATTAAGTACTTTCTTGCTTAGCTGGACAATTCCAAGTCCAACCTTAATTGGCTGGAAAAAATTGAGTCTTGCCTTAGTAAGTTGGAAAATCATAAGTAAATTTACAATATTAAATTAATCATAATAGTAAAATTTGTGTTTTTTTTAAAGCCCTAACTGTTTTCCATATTCGTTCTTCTAGGAGTTATAACAAAAAACTGAGCCAATCAAAAAGAAACCCCCGAAAACCCCTCAGATAACATTTTTAAGGGACGATAGCATACCATCTCGGCGTTAATGGGTTAATACGCTAAATTGAAAAATTTCATTTCAAGGTTAGCCCATTTGTAGTGCGGAATTCAATTATTTCACGAAATGTCTACGACTAAATTCGCTGCTCCCAGGGTCAGGTGGGTTAGCCTACTTATGATTTGGTAGAGGTGATTTCTGGGTTTAGGTGTACCAGGTGTATACATATGAAACCGGTCTTGCCATCTAGCGGCCAGTAGGCACACTTGTAGGCACAGTCGGAACTTACCATTTGTGCTAATTGGCGTATAGTCATCTGTCAACAATATCCAATACCAAACATTTCAAGTTTCATATGACATCGTGATTTTTTTCGCTC
>NC_046664.1:60542123-60543928 GCF_010883055.1 Belonocnema kinseyi
GGCGCATACTTTGAATAAAATATTTGTTATCATTCTCTTGAAATAAATGTGTTTTTTTCTTGAAAAAATACCGGTTTCATATGTATACACCTGGTATTAGTAGGTAGGTGGGTTAACCCACTTGTGGCATGAAACTTCACGATTCCAAGAAAAATATGCGACTAAATTTATTATTCCCAGAGTCCGGTGGGTTAGCATGCTTGTGGCTTGTTAGGGGTGGTTTTTAGCCCTAGGAAACGGCTTCTGTAGAAATGAAAATACACGGGTTCCATATTTTTTCTTATTTTATCAATGTGCAAAGTTTCGTTCCAAACGACTGTACGATTTTTATTGGTATTTTGCGCGGGATCCTTTGTTCTTTTTTAAAGCTCTAAATTGTGGCCGCCATATTGAATCTTCTAGGGGTCATAATAAAAAACTGACACCGGCAATAGAAATGGCAACCTCGAAAACCCCTGAGATAATACTTTGAAGAAAAAAATGATACCGTCAGCAATAGGAAATGCAATGTATAAATCTGAACACCTCAGCGTTAATGGATTAAAACGCTAAAATAAAAAATTTCAAATTACATTATTTTGGTGAAAAATAAGGATATCCTAATAAATCAAAGTAGGTTTGAAAGGGGAAGATTAGTACTTTCAAATTCCATATTAGCTTTGTGGTAGACGTTTTTCTTGTACAGTTACATAACCTCAAAAAAAGCTAAAAACGCGTTTTTGCACATTTAGGTTAGGATATTTTAAAAACTTGACGTACAGGAGCAATTTTTAGTTCAGATTCGGATTCAGCGCATCAAAATCCTTCGGAAATGTTGGGTCTGCTGTCTGACTTTTGACTTTTGTCAAATTTTTTCGGCCTGTGCTACCGTCTTCTGTGAGTTCGTCGTCGAATACATCACTTTTCCTTAGGATTATCTGATTGCTCAAATTATTTTTAAAACACCTTCCGAATACCTATTTCCATCAATGACTTTGTATGAAAAACTTCAGATGTACGTGAGATGTCAGTGTAATGGCGCAGAGGATAAGAGAAACTTGAAGAGTGTCGGTTGCAGCATTTCAGAAGAGCTTTTACGAGTCGCATATGTGACCGCCATCTCTTTTATCCCCCGTTTTATATTCCTGGCACCGTGTAACGTCACCCTTCGCGAACCACCCTCAGTCCCTCACCTTCGTTGTCAGCGCCTCGACTCCATCCACCCACCGGAGGATGTCTCAAATCTCCCCCTTCCTCTAAAGCCCCAAGAATTCCTTCTTCATATTCACCGGGGAGTGATAGTCCGACATAACATAACAAATTTTCAGCGCTTTTTCTCCCTCTCAATTCTGCTCGGCTGCGCATTTAAATCCTCGACTTCGCGGCGACCCCGTGTCTCTCCGGCCGAAAGACCGCAGCACGACCGCCCGGGGACCGATTCTTACCACGCACAATTTACAGTTTCACATTTTATTCCCATCGCGGCTTACCGGGGGGTTGGATAAACTCGTTTTACCCCTCCTACTCGCCAATCATCCACCAGGACGCTGGACTCATATATTCTCAGATGTTACGTTTCGTGCAGAACCTAGGAGACTTTAGAATTTATCTCCCGAAATATTTTTTTTATCCTTCTTGACGGGGAAATTTGATCAATTTCAATGATGTGAGGGAGTGATGCGAGGGAGGTGATGGTAATTAGGGAAGGAGGTGCAAAAGGGATAGATAGAGGGAGTGGAATACCCAAGGGATGAAAAACTGTGAGCAGGAGATGGTGACTAGAGGTGCGGGGGGAAAAGCGGAGGCCTCGATAAAGGAATATGATG
>NC_046664.1:60543938-60549526 GCF_010883055.1 Belonocnema kinseyi
CCAGTAGTCGGCCGCCAACCAATGATCGACCATGAATCAGTAATTTCCCTTTGGAATATATAATATGGAGGTTAATGTAACATAATGTTGGACAAGAATACTATTTTCGGTATATTAAGCCCACTAAATACTTCAAATATTTAAATTCACAGTGGAAAATTAAATTAACTATCTGAAAAACTGGATCCTTTCTTTTCTTTGTAGATAATTTATCTATAATCCCTTATTTGGTCTCAAAAATAACGTTTAGAGGCTATGTTTTAGTCTTCTTTTTACAGACAGCTAATTTCATTATCAGAATTAGGAGCAAAAAATAATTTTTTGAAACCTCACTAGATGGCGCTAGAGATTATTTCAAAACAGGCCTACCAAAGGATTTTCGTGGTCGACAATGGAATTTAATTACTTTTTTATAAATGTTTTTATTCACTAATTTTTATTTTGCTAATTCTCATAAACAAAACAATCGATAAAATCAGTCTCTGATAAATTTTCAGTGTTTGAATGCATTATTTATACTAATTTCGTTGCTAAATTACATACAATTATTAACTCATCATGACTTTGAACTAAATGATGAAAACTGTAATTTTTATAATTCATTATTATAAAAAAAAATTTACTTATACGGGATTTTTTAACAGAATTTTTTTCTGTGGAATAATTTTCTTAAGATCTCCAATATAGGAAGATTGGAATTATTCTCCATCCCAAAAATAAAGAAATGTCGAAAACATTACCTGTTGGTCCTTGGAATCTGAAAACCTTCAAGAAATAGAAGTTGAAAGTGGGGAAATTTAAGGAAACATTTTTCAAACGCGAAATAACAATTAAATCACTGAGCCATAGAGGTAGTCCTTATTTTCCGGAGTAATAGTGATATTTAGACTAATATTCAAACATTTTTATTTTTCTTAATATTCCAGAATTTCTAAAAACAATTTCTATTTATCCTGCAAACTTGTATATCTTTCAGAAAGTGAAGTCGGAAATGCGGTTATTTGAAAAAATTCTCTTTAAATACAAAAATTTAGTTTTCAGAGCAATAGTAACTTATAGATCAATTTAGGAAAATTCGAACTTTCCTTGAAATTCCAAATTTTCTTCAAGATTCTCTGCTTTTCCTGGATACTTGCATATTTTCCAGAAAGGGAACTGGGAACTACGATAATCTAAAGATTACATCTTTCAGAAAGGAAAGTCAAAACTACATTGATTAAAAAAATACGTTTTGTAAAAAAGTCATTTCCACAGCCATAGTGATTTATATGCCAATGTAGGAAAATTTTAATTTTAACGGGGCCTTAAAATTCAAAATTTTTTAAAATATTCTCTATTCGTCCAGAAATAGAAGACGGAACTGCAATTATCAAAAAAGAAACTTTTTGAATGAAAAATATGTCATTTTCAGAGCAATAGTGATTTATAGGGCAATATAGAAAAATTCGGACTTTCCCTGAAGTTCAACATTTTCTAAGAGATTCTCTATTCCTCCTGCAAACTTGTGTACCTTCTAGAAAGGGGAGTCAAAAATAAATTAATGTAACAAACTTTTCGAATAAAATAAATTTTCACAGCTAATATAGAAAAATTCAGGTTTTCCTTGAAATTATAAATTTTCTAAAAGATTCTCTATTTGACCTGTAAACTGGAAAGAGGAGCCGGAAATTCAATAACATAAAGATATTATTTTTGAACGAAACAAGTAAATTCTCGAGCCCTAGTGTTCTATAAACCAGTATAGGTTTTCTTGTAATTCCAAATTTTCTAAAAAATTCTCTATTTATCCAGCAAGCTTGTATATCTTTCAGAGAGAAATTATGATATTCAAGAAGTACCCATTCTATTAAAAAAAGAAGCTTCCGGACCTATAGTGATTTCTAGGTAAATATGAGAAAAATAGGATTTTCATTGAAATTCCCCATTTTTTAAATAATTCTTTATTTGGCTTGATAATTTGTATATCCTCCAGAATAGGCAGTCGTAAGTAGATTAGTCTAAAAAATCACTGTTTAAATTTAAAATATGTAATTATCAAATCCGTAGTGATTTACAGGCCAATATAGAAAAATTAGAATTTGTTCCTCGACACAAAATTCAAAATGTTCTATAACATGTTGGTCAATAAAATTTTATTTTCTCCCTTTGCGAAAACTAACTTTGTAAATTAGTTCATAATTTATTGTTTATCATACTATGATTTATTAATCACTTTTGAGATTTATTTTAATAATTTTGGCTTTGTAACCTAAAACTTTGAGTCAAAAATGAAAATTTGTTAACTAAATTATCATCTATTAAATTCATAATAAATAAATGTGCAATTAAAAAATGAAATGATTTGGAATGAATCTCATTGTCCAATCAGTTAGATTTGTTGTCATTGAATTGAATACATTTTGTTTGTCAGGTTAATTTGAAAGTCGCTTAAAGTCAAATATCCGCCTTCAAGTTGTCTGCCGATTAAGGATACGGTCGTAAAACTTGTTTCACGCCGCAGGAAGCTTTTCCCGCAGGAATAGGTGTGGAGAATCCTCGTTTCTATGGAAACGTAGTCAGAACCCCCAGGTTCGGCTAGTATCGGCGAATATTAAGAAATAGCTCGCTGGTATTTCCGTATTTGCGGACAGAAATGAGCCATTTTTCTCCCACGACTGAAATAAGGTACTGTCTATGCATGGCACGCCGCCCCCACCCACCCTCCTATAAATAATATCACGCCATTCCTTTCTCTTCATCTATCCTCGCCCCTCCTTGTTTCTTCGACGCCTGTACTTTCTTCCTATAAAGAAATCGCTTGGGATATTTATTTCTGAGGCGTGATTCCGCGATACTGGCACCTTCGTAAGAAACCATTCCAATATCGATTAATTGACAATTGAGAAATATTTGCATGGTACAACAATAGGGTGGTACATATTTATACCTATCAAATTTAGACTTTCCATTATTGGTGATCGAATCTTTCAAAATACACTGGAACCTGGATTTTTGTAAACTGGATTTGTGGGTTCCGAGAATTGATGCCCATGGCTCTGATTGGCAGTTCCGTGATGAAAGGAGTCGCGGGGCCGGAAGCAAGGCGGTGCTCAGTCAAGCGTGACAAGCATCAGGAGGGCCGCACTCTTAACGCGTTAATTGCATCAGGTTGTGTCATGCGTCCAGATCCATTCGAAATTATTCATGCAAGTCTGACTGTTTACATTCGGAGTCCTTGGATTTATGTCGGGTCACTGCGGGCCATGTCCGACTCTGTGGAAAAATCCAGGTACCCCCTTGAATAGGCCAGAAGTTTGAGACGTCTGACAGACGGTTTCACAATAATTTTTTTTATATTCATTTTTTAAAACATTTTTTGCATAGAAATGTAGGGGAAGGTTAAAAAAACAGTCTCACTTTCCTTTTTTTCCAATTTTTCCTTTAAAAAGAAATGAGAGAAAAATCAAATCTTTTGTTACAAATGTTAATTTTATATTTAAAAATATATATTTTACCGCTTTTTTAAATACTAATTTCAACACACCGCATTCACGAGGTGTGAAGACAAAGTTGAAAATTAATGTTCTATTATCAAAAAAGTGTCCAATTCGACAAAACCTGCCTCATCAATCGTTTCAATGCCCATATACGGTCCATTTTGAAATTGAATTAATAAAATGTGACCTTTTTAAATATCATATTTTTAAAGATATTTTAGAGAGGAAAGATAACAAAAAATAAAATTAAAAATCTTATGTCTCGACGTCGATAAAATCCGATCAAACCTTGCCCTGAAATCATGTCAATGCACATACACGGTCCATTTAAAATAGAAATAATCAAATGTGACATTTTTAAATAGCAGAGTTTCAAAGCTATTTTCTAAAGAAATGAAAAGAAAAAATAAAATCAAAAATCGTATGTCCGGACGTTGATCAAATCTGACCAAACATTGCCCTGAAATCATGTCAATGCACATATACGGTCAATTTTAGAATAGAAATAATCAAATAATTTTGCTCTAATTTTTTTAAAGGAAAACTTGAAAAACCGGAAGTAAGGCTGTGTTTTTTTAACCTCCCCCTCCATTACTGTTCAAAAAAAGTGAAAAAATAAGATATTAAAAAAAAATTATTCAGTGTGAAAAAACAAATTATTTCGAAGGCTCTTAAATTTTCAACAAAAGAGTTTATTTTGAAATGAGAAAGATGACTTTTCTACCAAAAAAGATGAAATATTTATTCAAAAGGGAGAATTTCTGATAAAACATTTGAATTTTTGACAAGAAAAGCGCCTTTGTCAAAGTATTTGATTTTTTAACCTAAAAAGATGCACGTTTAACTAAATTGTCGAATGTTCCAACAAAAAGATTAAGATTCAAATAAACGCATTTGATTTATCAAGTCAAAGAGGAAATATTTTTAAAAGACAGTTGAAAGATTACTTTTCTAAAATAGAAGATGTATTTTCTATCGCAAGATGAATTTTCAACCACTTAAACTGATCGAAAAAAAAAATAATTTTTAACAAACTACGTGAATTTTCGGCCAAAAAAGACAACTTCATTAAGGTATTGGCATTATCAATAAAGAAAAAATGCCTTAATAATCAAATGCTAAAATGTTCCAAACAAAAATATTAAAATTGAACCAAAAGCAGTTAAATTTTTAAGCAGAAATGACAACCTTTGTATAAGACAGTTAAAAGAAATTTTTTCTACCAAAGGACGAATTTTCAACCAGTGAAATGAAAAGAACAAACCAATTTAGGACAAAAAAGTTGAAATCTTAACCAAAAAAATTAACTCTTAACTATGAAAGAAGACTTTTCTACGGAAATGTGATTTTTGAACGAGCTGAATTCAATGAAAACAAAAAAAAATTTAATTTTTAAAAATAGTAGAATTCTGAACCAAGAAGATGAATTTCCTGCAAGAAAATTTAATTTTCAAGAAAAAGGCAAATCTTGAAAAAACATTTTTTCAACAAAGTATTTCAACGAAGTAATTGAAGTTTCGATTTAAAAAAATGTCTAAACAAATAGTTAAGTTTTTAACCATGAAGATGGATATTTTCACATAGAAGATTAATTTTCCATCGAAAAAGAGAAGTTTTCAACAAAATACATCAATTTTCATCAAAGGTTTTTTATTGCTATAACAAAAAGAAGAATTATCTACAAAACATTTAATTTCTTAACCCGAAAATATAATTTTTTAACAAAAAGATAATTTTGTACGAAATTGGTCAATTTCTTTCCAATATTTAAATTTTAATATAAAAAGACAGTTACATTTTTGAACAAATATTTGAATAACACAGGCCAACAATTCTCAGAACCAGAGACCAGACCTACTATACCCGAAGGTTTTTGCTGCGCTGAATCCGAATCTGACCTCAGAAAAATTCCATCATCACCCTCAGTTTTCGAGATATTCTAACCTAAAAGGGTCAAAAACCCGTTATTTTGATGTGTTCGAGGCCCCGTAAAATCGCGAAAAATTTTTTTCCACAAACTGACAATGACATCGTAAAGAACTACTCTTTACCTTCAAAATGCGATGCCTAACTTTTTGATAAGATTTTTCATAGCCGAGATATGGCGGATTC
>NC_046664.1:60549626-60591658 GCF_010883055.1 Belonocnema kinseyi
TGAGGTCGGATTCGGATTCAGCGCAGCAAAAACCTTCGGGTATACTAGGTCTGGTCTCTGGTTCCGGACCTTTGTCAAATTTTGTCGGCCTGTGTAATCAACCAAAAATGTGAAATTTTCAACAAAACAGTTAATTTTCAAAGAAATTGTTGAATTTTCAAATCAAAAAGTTGATATTTTATACAAAAAGTTAGACATTTCTAACGGGAAAATATAAACTTTTGACTTTAATGACGTATTTTCAAACAAAACCAAATGAATTTTGAATCAAGTAGTTCAAATTTCACCTCGGTTATTAAATTTTTAACAAATAAAGATGAATTCTTACGAAAAAATGTAATAGAGTTGATTGTTATACCAAAAAAGATTTTAATTAAAAATAACTATAAATTAATTTCAACAAAATAATAATATTTGTAACAAAACGGTTAAATTCTGAAATAAATTATATCGATTTTCAACCAAGCTGTTGCGTTTCTAACGAACAAATATCATTTTTCAACCAAAAAGATTTGTATTTCCTAAAAATGGAATATTTAGATTTTTAACCAAACAGATGAGTTTCAAAAAAAAATAGTAAAGTAGTTTAAATTTCAACCAAGTAGTTTTATTTTTGACAACAAAGTAACCTATTGATAAAATAGTTGCATTTTTAAGAAAATAACTTAATTTATAATCAAATGGTAGAATGCTTAACGAAAATTCTACCTTGGGTATAATCGAATAAAAGAATATCGATCAATAGTAAGGTTTTCAAAGAAGGTACCATACTTCTACAGTTCGGATTAAATTTCAATACATTGGGCGTTTGTGGATTGTGAGAACGTGGCGGCTGTTTCACTGTTCTGTAAAAACAAATATATAAAGATTTTTTAATGATACATTTTTTCACAGAAATTCAAAGTTTTTGTTTCAAAATAAAGATGTCCAGAACGTAATCGCAAATGCAGTTAATATTCGTACGAACACGTGATTCTCGAAACGCGAAGATGTTGTCCAGGTGCTAACAAGTCTTCAGTAGGGTTTTCTAAATTTAAAGATACATCACGATGGATGCAATATTTTCTTAAACTTTACTTTTGAGTGGTTTTTAAGTCTGTGCAGGAAAAAAGCCTGCAAAAAGTTTTGAAAAAATTGTTGGTGCGTTGCTTTTCAAAAGTTTCAGTTTTAAAGATTGGTAATATAATGAAACAAAAGTTAGAAAAACAAGGCAAAAATTTAAGCTTTAATAAAGAGTTTTAATCAAATGCAACTTTTGATTTTAATTATAGCATGCCCTGAAATTTTTGCCAACATATTGCAAAACTTTTACATCAAATCAATATATTACTGATCATAAACTGATTTTTTTGTTAACATATGTTTCAAAATTTTAGTTCAAAAACTTTGGAATTAAAACTTTTTCCGCGAAACAAACCTTAGATCCTTATAATATTATATGCTTTAGAATCTTAAGAAAAATTTTTTAAAGATTTTTGAAAATTTCAGATCTATCTTGTCAAAGCTTTAACAAAAAAAGTTATTCATCAAACCAATAGTTTCATTTCTAAACAAATAAGATAAATTTAAATCAAAAACAGTTAAGATAATATAAAAAGACTAGTTTTATTTTTAATGAAAAAAGATTAAATATTTTACAAAGCAGGCGAATTTTCTACCAGAAAATATAGTTTTTTAATGCAATATATCATTCTTAAAACCAAGAAAGATAAATTCTCTGCAAAAATGTAATAGTTGATATTTTAATTGAAACATATTTACATTTTGAGTTAAAAACTATTTTAAGTTTAAAAAATATTGTTATTCTCTTCAAAATTTCTAAATTCTTAAATATATTTTAACTGGCTTAAATTGTTCCTAAAATTGTCTTAAAATGTTCCGCATTGTTTTTTAATTTTGTAAATATTTTGTAATGTTTTCAAATCTTTTCAAATATTAAAAACATTAATTTTGTTTAATAAAAAATAACTCTTAATAGTTCCATGAATCTTAAAAAAATCATTATCTTAAAACCTTTAAATACATTCTGATAAATTAAGAAAATGTCCTGAAAATCTTCAGGATTCATTTTTGAAAATTTTGAAAATTTTTTGGAATGTTTTGAAATCTTTTTAAATATTTTCTTAAAATAAATTTTGTAAAATAAAAGATCATTTCAAAGTTCACAGGAAATTTTGAAACAAATTTTTGCATTCTCTTGAAACCTGTCAAATGCCTCAAAAGCCTTTAATTTTTTTTCAAATCTTCAAAAATCTACATTTAAAAGAATCATTGAAATCATTTTAAGTTTAAAATGATTTTTTTGTAAAATAAATGATCATTTCAAAGTTCACAGGAAATTTTGAAACAAATTGTTGCATTCTCTTGAAGCCTGTCAAATGCCAAAAAAGCCTTTAATTTTTTTTCAAATCTTCAAAAATCTACATTTAAAAGAATCATTGAAATCATTTTAAGTTTAAAATGATTTATTTAACTTTTCAATATTTTAAAAATATGATTGATTTGAATTTTTTCTTAAATTTTGCATGCAAAACTGGGAAATTTCTTTGACATTCTTTGATGAAAGTTTAGGAAATTTTTTTAAACTTTTTTAATTTTTTTAAATACTTTCTTATATTTAATTTATCAAAATGAAACATCAATGTCAATTTTCCCTGGTATCCTAAGAAGCAATTCAAAATTTTATTTCAAAATCTGGAAACATCAAAGTTTCGTTTAAAATGTCTTGAAATCTTTTTAAATTTTAAATGATTTTTTAATCTTTTGAAAACTTCTAAAACCACAACATATCTTTTGAAGTAATTCAAGTTTTTCTAACAGTTTTTAAAAATCCGGACAAGTTGAAAACTTTTTTTAAAATCTTCAAGATTCTTTTCCGCCATGTTTTGATGTCTTCAAAGCATAAAATCAATGTTTCAAAATTAATCCGAGAAGAAAATCAACATCAGTTTAAATGGTCCCAGAAGTGTTATTGACGGTACCAGGAATTTTTTGTCCATAATCTTTTTTTTGTTGTAACAATAATTTAACATGATTTTTTACAATTCATAGTGTTGTAGAAAAATTATAAGAACATTCTTAGTTTACAATATTAAAAAAAATTTACAATAAAATTTTCTCTCTTGTCAGAAATGCTTAAAAATATTTAAAAGTGAACTATCTAATCAAATAAAATTACTTGGAAATTTTGATTTGCTATATAATGTAATCAATTTAGCCATGACTTATTTAAGGTGCAGAAAATTAGTAATAATCATTAATTTTCATTTAATATGATAAGAGATTATGAATAGAATCCTTTTGTTAATTTTAAAAAATTTGGTCAAAAAGTTAAGAACAGAATGTTTGACTTTGTTATTGAAGAATCATTTACAACTACAATGTTCTTTTTCAGAAATAAATGTGTAGAATTAAAATTCCTCTTTTGTAAATCACGATTTAAAAAATTCGAGAAAATTCAAAAGAACAAATTATAAAATATTCTCCCTCAATAAAATTATTTTAAAGGCTTGAGAACTTAGTTGGACTCGTTTTCTACTTTTCCATTTGCGGTAAACGAAATCATCGATAATCGAGGGCAGATCAACGACTTGTAACCCCTGAACCCCGGACAGCTCGTAGCTTTTTGGGGTTGGGGTTTATCCAACTGGCATTTCCGCCTGCAGACTCGCGTCCTATCGAGCCCTATCATACCGATATGACGACTTCGAGGGTCGCCCGAAGTAAAATCATTAGTAATCCGATTGTGACCAATACCCTCGCCCTTTTTATTTTCAAACTCTAGAAATCGGGAACAGGCAATTTCTCATGCGTTTTTCTTATTATTTAACGACTCAGCTTATCTCCCTTTTATCGAATTCCCACCAAAAATGCTCAAGTTTAGGGCATTTGTAAATCTTTGCATTAGAATTGGGATCTATTTCCCTTTTTTCAAACTAAAAGTTATCAAATTAAAGTGATTTTTGAAAATAATTTTGTTTTTTAATACAGACGTGATCATTCGTATCTTTCATCAACTCCTGCACTTGCGGATAGGTACATTCATTGTTATAATTTAATGAAATCGTTTTTTAGGGTTTACAGTAAAACAGTTTAACATAAATTAAAAAACAAACTTTTTTGTTGTTGATATTATTGATATTGTCAGAGTCTTTTTATGGAACGACTGAAAAATCCGGGAAAATAAAATTGCTGATTCTGTTAAATTCCCGACAGAAAATTGAAGAATTAGAAAATATCCGAACTGGATAATTTCTGAATTTAAACAATTAACTATTTTGGAAATGAGTTCATTTATTTATTAATAATACTATAATCAAATATTTTTATTACAAAATTATTATTTTTTAAGTGTTAGGAGAATAAATTTTTAATTTTTAATTTTTTTGCACCGAAGATAAAAAAATTAAGGAACATCATATCTTGAGAAATTGACATTTTGACAAACAAGTTTTGAATTATTTGTAATTTTTTATTTAGATAGATGACTGAAAAAAAATTTCTAAATTCAAACACTTGAAATAAAAAATGTATATTTATTTTTCCCTGAAGTTTAATACAGGTATTACAAAAGAATAGGCCTTTCCTGATTTTTCATGGTTATTTGAAAAAAGGCAATTCCTATACATTCTTAATAAACAATTTATATAATTAGGCAATTTTTAATATAAATTTTTCAACAATCAGCAATTTACAACTTAACGTCTATCACAATTCAAAAGTTTGCCTTCAAGAACTGGCAGATGAGATTTCCAATTAATTATTTCCAATACACATACATAAAAAATCTATTCATTTTGATCATTTTGAAGACCAAAAGTCAAGTTTTTAATTTTAAGACTTTAAAATTTAAGAAATTTCTAATGCAACTAATGAAAATTACCGCTGTTTAATTGTAAAACTTAAAACTTGCATAATTTTCAATTGTGAATTTTTTGAATTAAAAATATTTTATTTAAAAAATGTGAAAATAAATATTTCAAAATTCGGATTATTTTGCAGATCATAAGTCATAAAAATTACAAAATTTTTCACTGTAGAACTTAACACTTGAAACTTTTTTAATTGTAAATCGTCCAAATTTAATGTCTTAAGTTTTAAGGATTTACAAGTTCTACGATTTTAAAGATTTACAATTAAAAACTCTTCTATTTTAAAAACACATAAATAAAAATTGTTAAAATCTAACGAGAAGAAATTTAGAATTTAAATAATCAAAATTACAGCATTTTTATTGTTAAACTTGAAACTTGCATAATTTTGAATTGTAGGTTGTCCATATGAATAACGCTATAAATTAAAAAATTTTAATTAAAAGTTTTACAATTTTAAAGAGTAAGAACTGATAACTTTTGAATTTTATGAATGTAAAATAAAAATGATTAAATTTTGATAACTTTGATGATTTTGGAATTTAAAATTTGACCTCTTGATTCTAAATCATCTCCATTCAAGAAATTTCAAACATAAATTATAAAAATTATGTAATTTTACATTCCAAACCTTAGAACTTGCATATTATTGAATAATACATTTTCAACATTTAAATATCTTTAATTTTTAAGATTACAATTCAAATTTTTACGATAGTGAAGACTATCAATTGAAAGTGTATACTATCAATTGAGTGTACAATTCTTTTATTTGAAAGATTTATAAATAAAAATTAATAAATTATGATGGTTTGGATGATTTTGAAGATCAAAAGTTAAAAGTTTTCAATTTTGAAACTTCTAAATTGATTAAGTTTCAAATATTATTCCTCAAAATTTCGAAAATTTTAATTGGAAAACGTAAAATTAGCATAATTTTCAATCATAGATTTTCGAAATTAAAATCTCTTAAATTTTATTGATTAACAATTCACCTCATTATATTTACAAATGTTGAACAAATTTTCAATGATTTTAACCGTATTTATAGTGTTTCCAGGGATTTTGGAAGATTATTAAAGATTTTAAAGGGATTTTTAAGATTTCATGTGATTTTCTGACATTTTCAAATATTGTCAGATGAAAAAAATCTTGGCAAACATTTGAAGGATTTGAAGAGATCTTAACGGATTTTAAGAGAATATAAGGGGCTTCGATTATTTCACAGAGTTTTAATAGATTTCAAAGATTCCAAAATCTATCCACGAATTTGAGAGGATTCCCTAGACTTTGAAAATACTTAATGGAATTTCGAAGCATTTCCGAATATTACAAAGGATTTCAATGTATTTAAAAGAATTTTAATAATTTCGAAAAGATTTTAATGGAGCGGATTTTAAAAAATTCGGAAAGATTCCTGAAAATTGTATATAACATTTTCTTTATTTTCAGTTAATTTTAAAGGGATTTGATTTAATTTCTTGATTATATATTGGACGTATGTATATGAAATATTACATCTAAATAATTTTTTAAAGATGTTATTACCATTTAAGATGCTAACGTCCTAGTTTTTACATTTTTAATTCGCGCACATTTCAAGGGGTAAATACTTGTTTTCAAAGCAGAAAAATCTGCCTGAGCCCGTGTTTGAATTAAGAATGCCAGTATACCATTTCTTGTTCTTCATAACTACCTTCATAACTAACAAAAGAAAAAAAAGAAAACTTATCTATAGAGAACAGGCCTGCTGAAGCCTCGGTGTCGACATTTTTTGACTTTCTACTCATTAATAATGGCGCTACCGGTTAAATTTAAAAGTGAGGCAGATTTTTTCTCTTTCATGAAAAATTATTTGTGTGAAGTAATTGATTCAACATTAGTTGGCATTGATCACAAGTTCTAAACTCGGACTTTAATATCTTTACATGAAGATAAAATCATCAAAAAATAATTAGATTAAACTCATGTTGATCGAAAATGGTACATTTGTCGCAGTGGATAAATGCGTATAGTATTCCACTAGTCCGGTTCAAATCCGGACTCAGGCAGATTTTTTCTTTTTCTTCAAAGATTATTTGCCCAAAGCAATCACCTCAAAATTAAACTTTGCATTAATTCAGAATGCTATATAATATTATAAAATATAAATAAAGGAAATAATGGTGTAATTTATATGATAGTATAAAGCGTAATTTCAAGAGCCAAAACAGTCCCCCTAATAGAGAAAAGAAAACATTGGATGTCTCAGTTTTCGGTGTTGTTGCGCTCCCGCGAAGCGCCGCAGGGTATCTCTGTAGCTGAATGTCATTCACCCTCATTCGCCACCCCAAAGCCACCCCCGATACCACACTCTGCTCCTCCGGAAGAAAATCCCTTGCGGCGCTCACTCAATCATACGCTATTTTTGTCGCCATGCCATGTCACTATAGCTCGGAATACACCGACAAGAAACACGTCGACCAACTGTGACACTCGTCCCGTCTGCAAAGCACCCCTTCTCATCCCCCGCGACAACTAATCGCTTCGTAAACGCTGCTTAGATTCTCCACGAGGAAAGAGTTTGTCAGTCCTTCCCATTTCTTACAAAAAGTTGACTTCTTTTTTCGAGGAGTTGTCGTGAAAAAAACTTCCAGAAAGAAAGAACTTACTAGTCGTGGGTACGGAAGAAACGAGGGGGAAACAACTCTGATGTTCCGCTGGACCGCTCGGTTATCTGAATTCGTAATCTAATGTAAACCTGGTCATAAGAGTAAAACAGAGTAATCTGAGGTCATACGCTTATAACTCAAGGTGATCTAATTGTAATCATAGGTAGTCCATCTGGAATCCAATGCAATCCACTTGTAATCCGCAATAATCTACTTATGAGATCAAATAATCTACTTGTAACTCCAGATAATCCACTTGTAATACTTTGTAATCCACATGTAAACCTAGGCAGTCCATTTGTAGTACATTGGCAATCCAGTTGTGATACTTGGTAATCAATTTGTTATTTATTGTAACCTAAGTAATTAAGGATAATCCAAATAATGTGCTGTGGCACTAGATTAGATCAAATATGACAAATTTTCAACAAAACAGATTAATTTTTTACAAAAATGTTGCATTTTCAACCAAAAAAACTTAAATTTGGATAATATATGATCGTTGTAATATTAATTAAAAAGAATTAAAATTCAAGCAAAAATAGTGTGATTGCCGTTTTATGTTCTTTTAATTCATTTTGCTATTTAAGTTTAGAACAATTATATTAGACATCGCACATCGACTAGGGAAAACGATTTCATTGTAAATATTCATTTTGCGGCGATAGAATAGCACGGACGTTGGAGAAGAATCATCTTCTGACCATAACGGAACATCATCACTGAATCTCCGGGCATCCGAACAGTCACAAGTAGAACGAGTCGAATGTAGTCAGACACCACGAGTCTTGAAGATCGCTGGAAAACTACGTAATACTGCCGGGTAGAGGGGGATTATTTTGAAAACTTAATTTTCTTAATTTTCTTATTGTTAATAAACAATTCATAATTTTTTAGTTAAAAATTAAACAGTTTGGTTGAAAATGTATGTAATTTGTTGAAAATTTCTCTTCCTTGAAGTAAAATTAATGTTCTTGATTGAAATGTCACGTATTTAGTTGCAACCGGAAATATTTGGTTAAAAATTAATTTTATCAGTTAAAGATCGATATCTTTTGTTGACAATTTGACGACTATCATGAAAATTTGTTTTCTTATTGGTTGAAAATAAAATTTTCAAGCAGAAAATTTAAATATTTCATTTTGAATTAAAGATTTATCGTTTCCAATAAGAAACTAAACTAAATTGATGAAAATTAACTATTTTGTTAAAAAATCTTATTTTAGGGTGAGAAATTAAACAAATTTGTAATAAATTCTTATTTTTACTTTGAAGATTCAACTATTTGCTAAAAATTTATTTTCTCTCTTGACTGACAAATTTTTGGTCCTTGAAAACTCAACTCTTCATCGAAAAATTCATCTATTCTGATAGAAATTTCACATTTTTTTATTAAAATGGTACTATTTGAATGAATTTTAATCTGTTTTTGGTTGAGGATTCAACTTTATTGTTGAAAAAGTCGTCTTGCTGTTAGAATTCAACTGTTTTTATTTAAAATTGAAATTTTTTTGTTGAAAAATCAATTATTAAATTTTTCTTGTGAGCTCAACTTTTTGGTTCAATTCGGCTTTTTTATTTTAAATTAAAATATTTTACAGAGTAAAATATTAGCTATACACTTAGTCTCTAAGATTTTATTTCTGAGAGATAATTTAACTAATGGTGGAAAAATTGAATTTCTCTGTTGAAAAATTCAATTTTGTTCTTCAGGATTCATTATTTACTTGAAAATGTAATAACATCTCCAAAATTCAACTATTTTTTTTAAAGTTATATTATTTTGTTAAATATTCATCTATTTGATGAAAATCTAATAATTTTTCTTTAAAATTAAGCTTTTTCTTGAATTTTTTTTTTTTAAAGTCAACCATTTTTTTAAGTCATCTCTTATTTGTTCAAAAATTAAAATTCTTTATTGATTATTTATCTTTCTCGCCTGAAAATTTATACTTATAGATTATGAATTTTTTTTTATTTTGGTAGAAAAGTACTTAGCTGAAAATTCATCCTTCTTGCATAAACATTCAATTGTCTTCTATAAAAAATATCTTTCTAGCTGAGATTCAACTATTTTATTAAATATACAACTATTTTTGGTAAAATTAAACTTTTGTGTGTGTTTTTTTTTACGTTTTGTTAGAAATTCATCTTTGTAGGTTGAAAATTAAACTATTTGGTTACAAATTAATTTAGTTTGTTGTAAATTCGTTCTTTTTTATTGCAAATTCTACTTTTTCAAATTTATCTAATCATCTCCCTGAATTTGTAGTTAAAAATTGAACTATTCTGTTAAATACCAATATTTTTTATACGAAAATTCAACTTCTTTTCTGAAAGTTAAGCTTCTGCATTAACAATTAATTTCTGTTATTAAGAATTCATAATTTAGTTGATAATTTGATTAAATTTTTTAAAATTCAACTTATTAGAAAATTCGAATACTTTGTTGAAAATGCATCTTTTTATAAAAAAAGTTCCTCCTTTTGGAATAAGAATTCATTTTTTTGGTCAGAAAATATCTTCGTTGAAAATTCATCTTTCTTGGGTGAGAATGTGCAACTATTTTTTATTCCAGTTTAATATCTTTTGTTTAGGAATTCAACCAATTGGTTGGGGATTTAAATGTTTTCTTGATAATTGAACTATTTTTAAAAAAATTGTTAAAAAGAAGTTCTTCCTTCTTTAAAATTCACTTTTATTGCTAAGAATTACTTATTTTTTAATAACGTAATCATTTTTTTCAATATTTAACTATTTGAAAGATTAGATAATAATACTAATTAGCTGTTGTCATATTGTTAGAACATTTAAATGCTTTGTTAAAAATTTATCTGTTTAAACAAAAAAAATGGTTGTTTTTTTAACATAAAAATTCCCTTTTTTAGAAAAGTTCTTGGTTGAAAATTCATCTTTCTTGGGCGAGAATGTTCAACTATTTTGGATTCAAGTTTAATATTTTTTGTTTAGGAATCCAACAAATTCGTTGAGAATTTAAGTCATTAATTATATTTGAAAAAATGTATTCCCTTAAATGGAAGAAAAAATTTTGACTTGAAAGGGGATGGGGGTCACATATCATCAATTTCTTTTCAAATGCCAACAAAGGGTGATTAAAGCAAGAAAAATAGAATTCTGATGGAAGAATACGTGGTCTGCTCAGTATCTTGAAGAACCAGGATATATAGTGAACATACCCAAGGCGATATCCTATTATGAGAGATTCTATTCCTTCGCATGGCATGTCCGCCCCAAAAGAGGACAGGGGCGAAGGGCAAGGAGGGGTAAAAACGATACGTCTATTCGACTTTTTCGCAGGATATAATATAGACACGTAGGTATACGTGAGTACATATACCATATATTGATACATCGAAGGATATAAAGCGTTCTACTTAGATACGCGGACCACATAAGTATAGGACACAGGTACGTCTACTAACACAAGAAAAAGTGTAGATTCTGCTTTGGACGTATGCTTTACGATAAGATACGGAACGTCTAGTCGGAATTTCTACAGCTTGCAGGAATGCATGGCCGCTCTTTTCAGCCTACCTCAAAAGTCTATTTTATACATTCGATTGCACTAGAATTGAAATTTAGTCCGATATATGACCTTCACACAAAATTAATATTAATATTTTTCTATCAAATATAGGGAAGTTTAAACCTTTTTGACACTGATTAAAAAAATTAATTGATGTTTGCGTCGCGCGCCTACAAAAAAAATTTTCGTAGCCTTTTAATTTTCCACATCCACTACCCCTACTTTCACTTCCCCTCACTTCATCTTCTTCTACTTCTACGTCACCTCACTTCCTCAGCTCTTACCCCCCATTCCTTACTTAAAATTCCCTCTTAACTTCCCCTACTTATCCTCCTCTACTTACCTTTCCCAACTTACCTTCCTCCAAACATCACTTTTCCTCCCCTACTGACCCGCACTACCCTAGTAGCACTTTCTTCACTTCCCGCAATAGCCTTCCTCACTAACCTCACTTACTTTCAATCACTTCTACTGCTGTCTCTGACAACCCTTCACTTCCCCTACTACCCATTCCTAATTTTCCCTCATTTCCCCTTATTTCGAATTATTTCCAATCAAATACTCTACATTTCTCTCTTCTTATTTTTCGTTTTGCTTATTTCTCCTTACTTCCCATTTTCTCATTTCCTATAACTGCCCTCCTTTAGCCGATCCTACTCCCACTTATTTCTGCTCGCTTCGCCTACTTCCCTATTCCTGAATTGCCATCGCTTCCCATACTTCTTTACCCCCAATTTCCCCTTGCTTTTTCCACTTCCCCTCTTCTTATTTCCTCTCACTTCCTCTACTTCTTCTCTCCTCATTTCAAGTCACTTCTCCTACTCACACTTTCCCATTTTTTCTCGCTTTCACTGCTTCTCCTCTTCTCATTTCCTCTCATTTCTCCTCACTTGCCCTTCTTTACCTCCTCTAATTTCATCTCACTTACTCTACTTGCCCACGCCTCATTTCCCCTCAATTCCCCTCCCCTCATTTATTACTTTCCAATAATTTACTATAATAATATACTATTAATTCTTTTATTTAATACTTCCGTTCTACCAATCTGACAATTCATTATTTAAAAGCGATTGCCATAACTTACAGTTACATATTGATAAAATTATGGTAATAAAATTTTAAGTATTTTAATTTGTCTATAATCCTTGAAGTTTGGAAGAATTCTGCTTTTAATACTTGAATTTGAAGCATACACACGATCGTTTTTATATCTTTAAAGTTTTCGTTTTTGTAATTTTATTGATAGAAAAAAGTTCATAAATCTATATTATTAAAGACTGTTTCACTGGAAATTAACAAAAATAGATCAAGTATTTTCAGAAAGTAAGATCCTTTTAAAAATAACGATTTTTTTCTTAAATAGATACATAAATTATAATTGAGATTTTCAGTAAATGTCTAAAAGACTTCAACGTTATTTAAAGTATATTGTTAGAGTGGCTATTTTAGCTGAGGAATCTACTTTTCGGATGTTTCACGGTTCAAAAAACATTTTCACGATCGTTAAAATCAGAAAATTTGAACTTTCAACACCAACAAAATTTTAATTTTCAGTAATTAAAACTTAACTAAAAATTAAAGCACTCAAAATTTAACTTTATTTATTTTAAACAGTTAAAATTTAAATTTAAAGAAAAGGATTCACAAATTCTAAAGGAATTTAAACGATCGAAGGCTATTTCCAACAATTTACTTCGAAATTTGTTTAGTTTTAAATATATGATTAGGATTTTAAATTGAATGAAAGATTTTAATTATGAGGCTATTAATTTAAAGTTATTTTAGGATTGAAAATATTTTGTTAAGTTTTAATCAGAAGTTTACATTTGTTTAACTACTAAGTCTTTGGAATTGAAACAGTTTAATTCATAGCAGTAAAATCTGTTACCAGTTTTATTTCCAACATACTCAAAATTGTTTTAACCGTTTAATTTCCAATTATCGAAGTAAAGTTTTATTTTGTTAATCACTTATTCGTTTACATTTAAAGTTCATTAACTAAAAACATTTGTTATCAAAAATTTCAATTTGAAACAGTTTCATTTTTTAATTACTTAGGACTTTAAACCTGTCTTTTTGAAATTCTTTAAATTTAAAATATACGCCTATAACCGACGACTTTTTTAAACTGTCACAATTTTTCATGTTTTATATGTAAGTAGTGTTTAAATTTAAAACCATAAGAAAATCTCATTCAAATTAAAAAGGTTACAATAAGTAGTAAATTGTAACATTATTAGTTGGAATTCAAAACAGAAAAACTTCAAATGTTTTAATATTTAATTTTAGAAGCTTAAAATTCAGAAACGCTTTCCTATGAATAATTTAATTTATAATTATTTTTAAATATTTTAACAAAACGTCAATTACGTTATTTCGTTTTCCGGAAAACAAGCAAATTAGGGGGGGGGGGGGGTTATCATCAAAAAATGTTTTTAATGTTTTACAAAGATCTGTGTGAAAAAAACTGAGATAGAAATTGAGTTTTATCACATACAAAAATTCAACAAATTTTGAAAATTTTTTTGAATTTGAATTTCCCACAACATTTTTTTCGAAAAACTCATGCACGTCGAGAATGATTTAAAAAAAGTTTTGTGATTTTTTAATATTATTTCTAACGGTAGAAGTAGAGTAAGAAAATAAAACTTAAAATAGGATAAATCCCCCCCCCCCCGTAATTCATCCAATATGGCGGCTAATGGTTTAAAAGTTTGGGAACATTTTTTGTTATGCCCTTTACACAAATCTGCTTTTTCCCCTTACAAAATGAAGGAAGAGAAGGCGCAACAAAATTCGGAACATTTATTTAAGCTAACCAAAGATGGTAATCATGAAGAAAATAACAAAAAGAAGATGTGTAAAGAAACTTGATTAGATATGGAGATTGACCTTTGAAAAGAAAAGTTGCCAGACTTGTTGTTTTAATTCACACAAGTTCGTTACCCTACTATTCGAAATTGGCTCTTCTTTATCACAAAGTCCGGTCAAATAATGGGGGACCGCACCTCGCGTTGATTCGTTTACCGATTCGATGGACTTCTCATCGAAAAGCAGAGTCTTGGATTCGAGTCTGGGAGATGACGAAGAGGTCCGGAGGGTGGTTCTTTGTCTCGAGGGTTCGGATTCTGGAGATAGAGGCTAATTCCTAGCCTCAACCCCTAAGGAATGCCCAAGTCCGATTCCTTTTTCTGCGTCCTTCCGTTCTTCTTTTCGCCTTCCTGGGTACTTTGATGTTCCTAATTTGATTGAAGGAATCCGACGAACGGCTCCTAACTTCGCCTTTATTGATTGCTGTTTTGTTCGGCGTGCCATTGCCAAGGTGCCACCTCTATTTTTCAATATCCTTCACCCCTTCAATTGTCGCAACTATTTTTAATTAATGAATGATTCTCTGACGGTAAGGAAAATAAAAAAAGAGTCAAAGTAGGCACCGTGCGACTACAAAAAAGGGTTTCGTAGCCTATTAGGACGTAAATAAATGTTTTCAAACCTCTTCCTCCCATACTTTCCCTTCCCTGCTCCCTCTATTATCTCTACATTATCTTTCCTCCTCAACTTCTCCCCACCCTATATTTCCACCTTTGCATGCCATCCCTTCCCTTGTTTTTTCCTCATCTTCCTTTCCCTCTCCACACTTCTACAGCTAACGCTCTCCTTCCCCCACTTGCCTACTTCTCATTTCCCCTCCCTTCCTTTATCTCCCTCATTTTCTCTCACTTCTTCCACACAATACTTCTCCTTCCATCATTTACCGACCTCTCTTCCCCTTATTTTTCCTTACTACCACCACTTCCCCTCCCTTAATTTCCTCTCGCTTTCTCTATAGTCGCTCTTCTTACTTTCACTCATTTCCCTTACTCATTTCCTCTACATCCACTCTCTTGTTCCCCTCCTTGGAGAAAAGGAAGATGGACGGACAGACACCTAAACAAAAATAAAAGAGTTTCTGACCAAAGTTGAAAAATTAATGAAATAAGATAAAAAAAGAAATAAAAAGATTTGTTGTCTATTTGATATCATTCCTAAGAAAGCTATGATTCTGGATTTCATAATTGTTTAAAAAGAGGGACATACCGCTAAGTCTGGGATCGATTCCTTCTGCCTGCGTTTCTTTTTAGTTTCTTTTATAATATAATTGAATATTGTATTTATTTAAATTAAGCCAAAATATTAATTTTCAGCCATTTTTCTCCTATGAAAAAATTAGTTTTACAACCTTGAACACTTCTGAAGCAAATATTTTAATTATAAGTCAGTTCCACGAGACCCTTGAAAAACTTAGATACCTGGTGAAATTTTATGTTTAAAAACATAATTTTTACACATTTGAATATTTACTTTATCCGAATTATACTATTTTTACATGTCTTAATTTTACATCATATGAAAATCATAATAATAACCACGATAAAAATATTCAGTTAAATGAAGAAAGAACAGAATTTTCTTTTTTAAAAAACCTTTCTTAGATGAAAATGATGATGATTGAAACAAACGTATGTAACAAAATAGTCAAAAACTAATGTTTTAGCATAATTCAAATTAGTTTGTACTCACCTGCACTAAATAAAATGGACTGAAAAATTGGCAAAAAATGCAGGCACCAGGAATCGAACCCAGACTTTTCCGTTCCAGATTCTAAGCGCTGACACTTGATCTAACCAAAACAATTAAAACTCCTAGAAAAACTTTGGATTTCTCTCCGAAATATGTAGTTAGGCCTTCTATAAACCATTTTTTAAACATTTATATTATTTTTTAAAGTTCTGCAATTTTTATAAACAAACTGAGCGTCCGTTTTGAAAACCGAAAACACCTTTGGATTCGTTACCAAAATATCTCGTTGTGCCTAAAGGCTTTTGTTTATAGTAAAGTAGAAATTAATATCCATAGTTATGAATTAATAATTTATTATAAATAATAGTAGGATATTTATGAACGGGTTTCGAGACCTATTAGGCGCCTTTTATCTTTAATTTAATGTTAAGTAATATTCATTCATGAAAAAATTTAATTAAATACTTTTGTTATTGTTATCAATAAATTACATCAAGAATTCCGCAGTTTAGGCAGTTTTTTAACTTTCAGGTAATTTTTCTCAAAAGTGCTTTGTTGAGATCTTCTTAGGGTAAAACTTATCATTTTATCTTTTTAAAACTTCTAAATAAATCTTAATCTTACTCGAATTTTTTCTAAAATTTAGCAATCTTACAAAGTTAAAAAAATTTACTTTCAAATATTCTACTTTCTTACAGAAATTACAGAGAAACGTTTGAAATTTTTTAAAAATATTTTTCAATTTTCTTTTCAAATTCACTTTATAACATAAAAAATAATTTGAAAAACAGAAATCTTAAAAAACATTTTTTCTATGTTTTGAAATTTTTTTAAATCTCCTCAAGTTTTAAATTATTTTCGAGTCTTTTTAAAATGCATAAAACTTCGAAAACAGCTTGAGAAAACATTGAAAAAAAACTCAATGTTTTTTTATGACGCATACCCTAAACTTATTTCATTTAGTAAAATAATAAATACAATTTTTTCTTTTTTTTTTAAATAATATAAGTCCGTGTACATACGGTCCAAAAATTATTAAAGTAATTAACTAATGTTAATTTTATTAAATATAATAATATTTCACCAGGGAAAGTAACTGATGGTACCATTCATTCAGGAAAAAATTGAACAAATTAGACCAAAAATATTAACACTGGCTCCAAAAACTCCCCTTTAAAAGGGTTAAAATATTATATTTCAAATTTTTAATATTTATTACGCCATTTCTTGATAAAGAATTGTTATATTTATGAAAGTGAACCTTGATTAATAATTTTAGGGACAGTTTAAGGCCCCAGAACCAAAATTAAAAATTATTTTAAACAGAAAAAAAATGTGCATTTATTTTTCATCAAATAAAAAAAGTTTAGGGCGTAAGTTATAAAAGAAAATATTAAGTTCTTGTAGGGTACCTTGGTAAATATATTAAAAAATAATAAGAAGATAAATTTATAAAAATTTTTATTGCATCTCAACAATTTTCTGAACATTAAAGCAATCATAATTCCGATTCCTATATTAATAATACACTCCACTTTGAATAAATAATTCATACACATTAATTAATGCACACGAAAGATAAAGTTATGATTAGCTAATTTTATACCGACTTTTAGAGAAATCTTGACCCTCCAGAAAGATACGATAAAATTATTACTTAGAATCACGCTTCAGGTGTGAAGAAAAGGTGCGCAAAGCAAAATCTTGCACGGAACTTAGGAGTCCACCTTAGGAAATGAAACCATGACGATGTTATCTAATAATTGCTACGGTTGAAGTAATTAGAATGAAACACTCGGTATGTCTGATCTTCTTTTCCTTGATGAAGATGTACAATTAGAAATGCCCTCCTGTCGGTGAATAGATGAGCTGGCCTCTGTTAGTTACCATAAGCTGGGCGCTTTCAGCATGAGCTGGGCGTTGTTAGTCAGCGTGAGCAATGTGGTGCGTGACATCATGATTTATTTATTTACAACCGCCGAACTGCAGAACTTTCCAAGGGTCGGCTCACCTTTACCGCAATACGTTAATAGAAGGAATAGAGACAATTTTATTTTTTATTCATCGCAACAACTCCCCAGGGTTCAAATCTCAGTCCCAGCAGTCTCAAAATGAACCAGACATCTGACTGATTTCGACTGAAATTTCACTGGTCGAAATAGGCTAAAGTGTGTCACTGACAATTAGTGAAATTTCACTGGTTCCCTCAGTGGAATTCCGTGAATGGTTTGATCAATCAGATTCACCGGTTACTCAGTAACAATAGTCATCTGGTCGTACGCGTTTTTGTCCGCTAGCTGATTAGGTATGACACTGACCATTCATCACTTTTGTGTTAAACTTTGCAAAATTATTTTTTTGAAAACCGAACTTTATTCACAAGAAAATGTGAACTAGACCCGCGATTACGTCAACGTATCGCGTCGTTCAAAGTCGAACACAACAGGCTAGGGGAAGCCCCACCAGATGACTGAAGGTTCATGTCTTGGTCGCGTGGCGCGCTACGTCACTGGTTGAATTTATCATTAGCCGTTACTGGTATATTCAGTAACGCTGTTTTATTTGGGTCAGTTACTGGTTTACCCAGTGAAAGTCGAAAAATCACTGGTTAACCAATGGTCATTCAAAATAAGGATTCAGCCAGCGACAATTTCACTGGTTCAGTTTGAGACAGGCTGTGGTCACTAATTTAGGCAACCGTGAAGACACATACTTTGATCCTGTTTTGCAGGCTCGTTAGATGGCTCTGTAGTACTTTCCCCCGCTACACGTCGCCCAGGGGCCAAAGTTTGATCTATCTCTTTGCTGTCATCATTTTCAACCAGGTGATTATCGTTGCAGTACACAACTGAACACAAAAGAGGGAGCGGTACCTTCTATATTATTACCATAAAAACAGACTAATATTTTGAGTAAGGAACCTGTTGATAAGAAAATTGATGTCGAAAATAATTTTAAAAATTTTAATGAAAACTGCTTTCAAACATACTTTCATCATCTTTCGTTTTTCCTTAGAACACGTTTTTATAAAAAAAAATCAATAAAAAAACAAGCAGAAATATATATAATTATTCCGGTAATTATTTATTTATTTTTATTTGTTTTTCTATTGGTTTTCTCAATTTATAAAGTTTTTTAATTGCGATATCTACAAATCATCTGGATATAACCTCAAGCATCTATTATCTTATCTTAAGAACCTGCGGGCTCGTTTGATGACACCACCGTCGATTATCGGTCTGCACTTCTAAAGCATTGAGTGACCACAAACTGGTTTGAGATAGCAAACTTTTCAAATTATTTTATTATTTTTTTTATTATTTTTTTGTTAAATCTACTCGAATTATGTTACCAAATATTTGAAATAATTAAATTTGTTAAAAAAGGATCTTGAAGGCTTAAACAAAACTTATTTGACAGGATTTTAAACCAGTTAAAAAAATTCACTTAATTGAAAAAATTATTCAGAAGGCTCAAAAGTTTTAAAACAATTCAAATATAATTTAAAATTTTAGAAGCTTTTACTCAATTAAAAAAATGTAGATTTTTGAAGATTTCGAAAGAAAATGTTGAAAATATTTAACAATTTTAAAAAGTATTAAGAAAACAAAAAACTGTTTATAAGATTGCTGAAAAAATTTTCATGATTTGTTGCGTCGAAAAATTAATTTTTAAGTATTTCAGAAATTTCAAAAGACTTGTAAGAATGGTACATATATCAGTACGATTTTGAGGCATTTGGTCTAATTTTGAAAGATTTTTCTAAATTTTAGGAACAGTTCGAGTTACCTAGTTTAAAAGATGTTTGAGAATGCATCGATTTGGCAAAAATACTATATTTTTTGGTTTAGAACACAACTGTTCGGTTGAAAATTGATCTACTTTGGTAGATAAATCGATTATTTTGTGGGTAATACGTCTTTTTTGGATGCATTCACCTTTTCTTGATTTAAAATGATCATATTTTTCAATTTAAATTGTAACTATTATACTTTTTGTTAAGAATTCATCTTATTTGGTATGAAATTCATCTACTTGGTCCAAATTTGAATTGCTTTGTTAGAAATAATTCTATTTGTTTCAAGATTCATCATTTTAGTAAAAAATCCATTTCTGGTTAAAAATGTAACATTTTCATTGAAAATTCGTTTTTTTAGTAGAAAATTTTATCTTTTCTGTAGAAAATTGATCTATTTGGTTTAAAGTTCAAATATCTAACTAAGAATAACTATTTTGTTGTACATTTGTCTTTTTGGGATAAATTAAACTGTTTTTTATGAAAAGAAAAAATGTTTTTGTATTGAAATATCAACTGTTGCATTTTTTTCATGAGAATTTATCTTTTTTGTTGAAAATTCAACTATTGCTTGTTTGAACCTTTCTTGATTGAAATATCAACTACTACATTTTTCTTTGGGAAATCGACTTTGATGAACGAAAAACTAAACTACTTATGTTAGTAAAAAATTGAACCACCCTGTTAAAGAATATTTTGAAAATAATTTAAATCTTCAAATGATTTCAAACAATTTGAAACAAAATATGGATATTTGGAGATTAAAAAAAATATGCTTGTTCAGAATCTTGAAAACATTCAAGATAATTAAATTTATTAATGATTTCCTAAAACGTCAAAAAAGAATGTAGAATATTCTAAAACAAAATGTTCAATTTTTCAAGATTTCAAAAGATTATGAAAAATCTGAGAAAGTTCAAGAGATATTTAGAACGTTTTAAAAGAAGCCAACCTACTTTTAAATCTTTGAAATTTTAACAAATTTAAAGCAGAATGTTTGCAAGTTATTGAAGATATCGAACAAAAAATATATAGGCTTTTTAAAAAATTTTCAATGGTTTCAAGGGCCTAAATATCTTCTTAAGGATCGTAAAAAACCTGAAATGATTTTAATTCTTTAAAGATTGATTGTGAAAGAAAATTGAAAAAATTTTCGAAGTGTTACAAATAATTTCTGAAAATGTACAAAAAAAATCTAGAACAATTGACGATATTTTTTTCATTTTGCAGGATTTTAAAAATGTATAGACATACTTTGCATTATATAAAAAAGAAATTTTTAAGTTTTCAAAGTTCTGAACAGACTCAAAAAGCATTTTTATTCTTTTGAAAAAGATGCTTTTTTAGAATTTTGAAATGTTTCAAGGTAATAAAAACAATTCCCTTACTATTCATAAGAAAATCTAAAATTATTTTTCATTTTGATAAATAAATGCCAAAAAGAAAATTTTTATATATTTTAACATTTCAAGATTTCCAAAATTATAAAAAAAAAAGAATTTAGAAGATTTTAAGTTAGGAATTTAATTTTTTGGTTAAATATGCGACTATTTAGTTGAAAAAACACATATTTGGTTGAAAATTTAACTATTTTGTTAAAAATTAATTTTTTTGATCAACTACTTGGTTGAACTACTTTGATAAAAATGTATGTTTTAAATGAAAATTTATAATTTTAGTTCAAAATTCATCTTTTTAGTGAATAATGTAACTATTTCGTTAGAAATTTCTTTCTTTTGCTAGAAAATTCATCTAATTGAATGAAAATTCAACTGCTTGGATTGAAATAAACTATTTTGATGAAAATTCGTCTCTTATGGGTAACCTATTATATTTGTTTGTTCAAAATTAGACTGGTTGAAAATTAAACATGTTTGATTGAGGATTTAACTACTTTGTTAAAAATTTGTCTAATTTGAATTAATTTAACTCGCTTTATTGCAAAATAAAGCATTCTTTTTAGTTAAAATATCAACTATTACATTTTTCTAAAGATTAATTATTTTGGTTAAAAATAAAACCTCTTGGTTAAATTTATTTATTTTCGGATAAAGATCCATTATTTTAGTTGAAAATACATTTCTTTGGTTGTAAGCAATCTGCTACGGCTGAGAATTAAACTGTTTTATTTAAAACTCACTTTTTTCTATAGGTTTAAATGTTTTGTATTTAAAATAAGAATATCCTTTATAAAAATGTTAACTGTTACATTTTTTTTAAGAATTCATTTTTTTAAATTCAACTACTTGGTTAAACGTTAAACTGGTATGTTAAAAAATTTTTTTTCTGTTTATGAAAATTTATCATATTTGAAAATTTGTCTTTTTTAGTAGAATCTGTTTGGCTAAAAATTCAACTATTTGGTTACAATTTTTTTTTAATTCGTATTTTCGGGTTGAAGTATTAAGCTGTTTTCAAGAAAATTCGTCTTTTACCACTTTAAAAAAATGGAAAAAATAGTTTTATTCGTGAAAAATCAATTTCCTGAATTAAAATGTAATTACTTCATTTAGCATTAAAAAATTATCGTTTTTAGTTATAGTTAAACTAATTAGCTGGAAATGATTTTTTGTTTGAAAAATCATATTTTCAGGTAGAAAATCCAACTCTTTTGTAGCAAATTCGGCTTTTTGACTTACGAATGGAACTGTTTTGTTGAAAAATCTTCTTTCTGGGTTAATCGATTAATTTTGTACAAAATTAAAGTAATTGGTTGGAGATAAAGTTTTTGATCGAAAATTCAAAGTTACGGTTTGAAAACTCAACTATTCTATGGATAATTCACAATTTTTGTTTGAAATTTCAACCACTTTGTGGACTTTTTTTCTCTTCACTGAAAAATCCTTCTTCGTTGAAAATTCTACTCTTTTTTTTAATTTATCTGTTCTGGTAGAATTTTTACCTTATTTGTTAAAAGTGTAACTTTTTGCTTCAAACATCATCTTCTTTGATTGAAGACTAAGAATTTTGTTGAAAATTAACTTTCTTGTTGACATTCATATTGTATATATCTAACATCATTTAAAAGTTTTTAGAACTTTCTCAATAATTCAAATTTTTTATTTTGTATTAAAAATTATTTTTTCCCCCAAACCGCAAAAATACTTGTGCGCATGGCGCGTGACAGATGCGCTAATAAAGAAGATAAAATTGGTAATTAAAAAAATAAAGAATAGTCAATCATCGACGGAGAACGTTTTTAGGTCGCGTAGTAAGGGGTGTCTGGATGCTGCCGCATCGATCCGATACATCACAGGGGCATTTACATCCCCCACTCGCTATCTCGCTCTCTTCCTCTCTTTTTTCTCTCTCTCTCTGCTTCCTTCTTTTCCTGAGCTTCCATACCCGCGGGCTTTCCCACTCTTCTGAGGGATGCTTATGCCGCCACTTTTCCCCCACTGCGCATGCGCTCTCAAACTCCACTTCTTCATCCCCTTTGCGTCCACAACCACCCTCCCCCCTATCCCACCCGCCAGAGCAATGGCCATTGTCTACGCGTCAAATCTCAACCCCACCAGCCAACCCTCAAGACCGTATACTTTAGTTCCTGCTGTTTACACATTCAGGATTCGAATGCCATGAGAAGGAGGCAGTCTAAGATGCGTTCTCTACGTTTGTTTTATTCATCTGCGGAAGATACGACGTCGGAATTTGCGATTCACGTCGTAAATGCACTTGGCTCTTACTTTTCTAAGTGAAATGGCTGGTATTTTAACGATGTATTTTTTTAAATCTCTAATTTATGAGGGGTAGGGTGACATAACAAACCCATTTGTTAAATCATGTATCCGATAAACTTGATCCATTGAAAATACTACAATATAATACGCGTGCGCTAATTTTTGTACTAAAATTATTTTAATTAATATTTTACATAAAAAAGAGAAATGTTTTTAATACGATTTTTTTAGTGCACTGACAATTCTGACCAGTACTGTACTCATTTCACAATATCACAAAGAATAAAAAGTGATATAATTGTAATTATTTAACAACATTTAACTACATTATTTAACTTCATAACCTCGTAGTGAATAATTCGTTTATTTTCCTTCATCAAATAAAACAATGATTTTTGAAACATCTACGCAATCTTTACTTTGTATATATATATATATATTTTTTAAAATTAGAACTCTCATATCCGAAAATTTGTTTGATTGATAACGTTCTAAACTAACTGCAGAAAAAACTAAAACCGTTTATCATACAATTTTGTAAATTGAATTCAGATGCGCCTTTCACAACATCAAAAAAAGTTTAATAAATCATATAATTGGAATAGAGGTATTTTAAATATGAATATACTTTTATAATACAAATATTAGTCCATATTTAACTTAATTGCTTTATTAAAGAAAGTAATCAATATGTTACTTAATTCAAAAAATTAAAATTAAATCTTTATGTCATTAAATATTGTGGGCAAAATAATGCAGGTAGTAAAGAATTAATCAGTTCATAACATTAAATTCAAGTGTACATATAATTTTAAAAATTGAATTCAGATACTCCCTTAACAACATCACGCACATTACAAAAATTATAATAGAGGTATTACAAATATAAACAAAATCTTATTATAAAAATTATCATAAATATTTCACTGCATAAACTTAAGGCAAATAAGTATTTAATTTATGTTAACTAATTGAAAAAAATTAGAAATCAATTTTTATGTAATGTAGTCACAGAAAAAACTAATGTTAAATTTTGTTCCATGTAAAATTTCCGGTTATTAACGTTTACATGCTATTTGGCGAAAGTTTATCCTACGATGGAATAAAAGATGTCTGCTGCGGCGTCCTTAGCAGCAATGGTAAAACGGCAAAGTATGAGTAAATTCGAGTTCTTAATCAGGACACCATATTTAAAAGATCACAGAAAAAACAAAAGTAAAAATTCTTTGCAATTTAGACTTGCAACAGTTCAAAATTAAATATATTTCGGCGAAAGTTTCAATCAGGTTAGGAGAATACTTTTGATCTCGTCTACTGCGTCACGCTGAAGTGAGCAAATTTCGGTAAAACATGTAGAATAAGCAACAGAAAAAAGGAAAAAAATTGTTCTCACTGATATAGTATCTCCTCCGAAACAAATTACACTATTGTACACGAATTAGAACTTATTTATAATACCATTTAACAAAAAGCGCAAAAACCACTGACAGATGGGAATCCCCATTTCTCTCCAATTTAATGAAGTTAAACGACGATAGATAGCGTCAGCATCGCGATTCTCGCTACATCTCGAATAAAAATGGAGCGTTGATAAGGCGAAAGATTATCCTGGCAAGGTTAAAAATTGGAAATTATCTTCGATTAATGTAAAGTTTATCCGGCAAGGTTATTTTTTGTTGCGGTGAATCTTTCACCTGAAATCGACTTAAACTTTATCTTTCCTTTTTTCTGTGATATTGAGAAAAAGATTAAACAGCTAATAAGAATTAAAGCGATTTGAAACACAAATAGCAATAAAAAATATATAATAATTTTAAATATTGAATTTAGATACACATTTTACAACATCACAAACATTGAAGGAAATTATTTAACTCGAACGTAAATAATCAGTTTATGTTACATAATTGAAAAAAATTAAAATTAAAACTTTAATATTGCGAGCAAAATAATTTAGGTAATAATTATTTATTAATCAGTCGAAAACATAAAAAGAAATAAAAAATCCTCTTGATTAAAACATTCAAATAATTCTTACTTTATATATTTTTTTAATTTAAAGCTCAATTTCTGGAAATTTGATTGATTTAGAACCTTTTAAAATTTGAATTTATCGCAGAATATATCAATGTTAACAGACAATATCAAGCGTATAAAGAAAATCTGTACATAATTCAAGCTTAATTCCTCATAATTAGCGTTTCAAAATAGATCGATAAATAATTAAAACATATTTACTCATAATTTTGAAAATTTATTTCACCCTCATTTTGAAACATCACAAGTATCAAAGGAGATTATATAATTAGGATATGCGCATTTTAAACATAAATAAACTTTGATTTTTCAACGTTAGTTTTATTAAAACATATAAATAATTTGATTATGCAATGTAATAATGTTAAAAAATTATTACTTCAAAAAATGGTATTGTCAGGTCCATATAAATTAGGGAAAAGTTGATGAAATATATTGTACATATATTAAGAATGTATAAACTAACATCTTAAATAAATTCAGATAGGTTAAAAAATACATTTCACGTATATTAAGAGTTAACTATATCAACAAAATATTAATTAACAGGAAATCAACATTTTTTCTGGAATCAAAATAGTCACACTAAGAAAGACGTTAGTTGTACTTTATAATATAGCACTGCGGTGGCGCCACAAACTGATGCTATTTTGTCATTCACCCAAAAGTATATAGTACAATATCATACAGTCAGAGATAGAACGCGCATAATGATAATTTAGAACATCTGTGACTGGATTAGAAATGCAGAAACATTACTGAAATACATTTTACGTCGTATACTAAGAAAGTCAATCATAATTTACCTAAATAAAATAAAATTGTAAAAATGAATGAAATACATTATATAAATTAAGCAGAATGATTTAGTAATTGTACATTGTGTATCGAGGGCTTTGATAAGTATATTGTGATTAGCGTGTACTTGCCGCCCGAGCTAAGCGAGGGTGACAGTCACACGAGGAAAAATAGTCTTCTTTAAGCCCTCGATACACAAGATTTTTTTTGTCCTACCCTCCCTTCAAGCAAGCATGTAAAGCAGCTAAAGAATGTTTAGTTTTCTTAAACATTTTAAATTATAACTAAAAGGAATAAATAGCATGCTTAGCAGAAGGAAGAGTGTGGGGTCCAGCGATGAAATTTATTTTTAAATAAATGTAACTTACTCTATATTCTCACTTGCGTGGTGCAGTTTATGTGTAGCGGGCGTAAAGTTTTATGCATCGGGGGTAAAGTTTTATATAGCAGGCGTAAAGTTTCATGTCGGGATGACGGCGGATTGCTCATGTGCAGACGTCACTGGGCTAGAAGCGGCCACATTACGCCTTCTTCACGTGCATACAATGGCGCTTTCAGAGGGGGGGGGGGGGGGGTTCGGACGAAAGAATATTATTTATTTTACTTAATTAGTATGTGTCTTACATGGCCGTAACCGCGATCACTACCAATATAGTTTCGAAGTTTAACACGCATTTCTCAAAATCAAAAAAGACGTTTACTTAAATTTTAATAAGAATCAGATTTTTTCGGGTTTTATACAGACCGAAAAAAGTCAATTAATAAAAAATTGGGTTTTGCTAGTTTTCAGCACTAATTATTATTTCTTGCGGTTTCTCTTAGTACAAATTATTTCTTATACATAAAACAATAAGTTCTGCTGATATATAGATATTTCAGTGAATTGAAAAACAAATTTTCTTGTGTATAGCAATTTTTACCTAGACTTGAGTTAGAAAATTGCCATTCTTTAGATTTATTAAACTCACATTCCACATTTTCATTACCGTGATTTAGTAATCAACTTAAGTTAACTTAATAGTTGCCTGTGTTTTTTAAAGAATTTATTAATTTGAATAATATTCGGTTTGAATAATGCTAGAAATCTGCGGTGTCTTCTGAAATTTAAAAATGTTGGTAGCTTTTGCTATAGAGTATAGTGTTGATTAATGGAAGTTGACAAAGTATTTCTTTTAAACATTTTATTATTGTTTAAAACTATCTTCTCCTAAAGTCTTTAAGCTTGAAATTTCCGATTGTTGTCAACCTTTTAGATAGATTGAAGCTATAATTAATGTCAGTTAACAAATTATTTATTTAAAGAATGTACCATTGTTTATAACTATATTGCCTTGAATCGATGCTAGAATATTAAGGGTATTTGAGAAATTTCCCATTTTTCTTTGGCTTTTCTGTCACGAACCAATAATAGATAAACAAACAATATAGGCTTTCAATTAAGCAATCTCTATCTTATGTGGATATTTTTTTCTGAGATAAGACATTAAAAATCATTCTTTTACCACTTATTCAACGCTACACACTATAGCGAATAATTATTTGATTATGACCTTTTTCATTGATTTTGTATGTTTATATTGTCATTCTGTTTCTGGGCTCTCAGAATATTATTATTGATTTTTAATCATTATAGTCAGTAGTATAAGTTACTATTATATTAAGTACAACTATAAAAAAGCATTAAAAACCATCAACAAAAACACTACTCGTTCAAAGTTAAAATAAGTATCGCCTACTTTAAATTTAATAATTGGTTAAGAACAATAACTATAAACATCGAGATTTTATAAAACACTTTTTTATAGATCATTGCCGTTGAGTTACCTGCAACATAATTTAGTATAAAAATTATTTTTTTCCGTTAAAAACCCCTGGAAATATTATTAGTTTTTAACATTGTTAATAAAAATAAAAATTGCGATATAGTTGTATACTTTTTCGGTAAAACATTATACCACAGAGGCCTTAGCAAGATGATTTATGAAAAAAAAAATTTCCGCTGAAAAATGCTAAATTTAATATTTGTTCATAATATTTTTATCAACAATAACAATAGTCAACGTTTTTATTTTTCTCTACTCACAAATCATAATTTATTATTTGTTTGCAAGTGATTTCATGAGATCTAAAAAGTCAAAAAATGTACATGTGCAGTAAAATGTTTATGAAAATGGTAATTGTTAATTTAGGCTTAGCTTGTATTCTAAAATCACTCCTGTGGAAGATTTAGGCATTTCAACTTTGAGAAGAGTCTTTTTGCAGCTTACGGCCACATCCTAGTAATTTTTTATGCAATTTGTTTATAATAATTGCGTTCAATCCTTAACTAAATATTTATGTTCCTTAATTAAAGGTACTCTCTTTTTGATATATAACGGTATAATTTCACTTTTTTCTTTAGAAAAAAAGAATAATATCGGTAAAGTAACTAATTATGACTTTTTATTTGTTTAGATAATTTTTTATATAGGTTACATTGAAAAAAACCTATCTTAGTGATATTCTTATGAATTTTCTTCTAAGAATTTCCAAGCATATAACATCGAAATCTGTAAGGAGTTGTCGGAAATTTAAGAAAAAAAATATATATTTGGCAAAAATTAAAAAAATTAAAATTGTTTGAACATATATTTTTTACAGTAAATCGTGTAAAGTTATTATTTAATAGAATATATAATGCTGTAAATAAATGTTAGAATTATTTTTCTTGTAAAAGAGAGACAGAAAATAATAACTTTTTACGATTTACAGGGGAAAAAATTGTTTAAGAAAATAATAATTCTTAAAAAGGTTATAAATTGGAAAATAAAAATTACTTTGAAACTTGTAATTTATTTGTTGTTGGGTGAAAATTATACCTTTAACATTCCATCAAAATTAAATAAAATTTAATTTACAGAAAGTTAATTACAAGTACTTATTTTCATTTCATTTATCCGAAAACTCAACTTACCCAATTTAAAATCACGTGTTATATCCCAAAGCCCGAGGAACATTTTAATGTTCACGAAATTGAAAAAAAATAGAATTTTATTTGCTGGAAAATGGAAAAAATTGAAGGGGTTATGCCAAGAAGCATTTTTTATTCATAAAAATCGCTTAACAGTTTAATTTTCGACGAATTATAATTTACATTTTTTCAAATGATCGTCGGGCCTTCCGGCATAAGAGGGGAAGGGAAAGTAGGGCAAGTCTGGGAAGTGAGGGTGGATGCGGATTTCGGAAGTCGTGGGAGTAAGAGGAAATAATAGGAGGGGGTTAGTGTGAGCGAGGGAAAGTAAGGGGATGGGAAGTAAGGGAAACAAGGAAAAATTATAGAAGGGATGGTAGGGAAGTAAGGGGAAATAATATGAAAGTTAGTCGTTTAACTGATGGCGGGGCAAAGTAGAATAATTAAAAGAAACGACGGGAGGGAAAGTAGAGGAAGTAAGAGGAAATTAGGGAAGTGAAGTTGGGAAATTAAGGGGAAGTAGCACAAATTATTGGTAGTGGGGGGGGGCTTGTATTAATGAAAATGAATAAAGGGCTATTGGGGTAGTGCAGGTAAGTAGTTGAAGGAAAGTGATAGCTGGTGAAGGGAAGTAGAAAAAGAGGTGTATAAGCTAACGGAGTGAGAACACGTGTGTGTAGAGAAGGAAAAAGTTTGGAAAGAAAGGGGTTGCGGCAGGCTGGAAAAGCAAAAAGGGGTGGCGAAGTAGAGGTGGAGAGCCGAAAGTAGGAGAAGAAGGTAAGAAAAGTATGAGAGTTGGAGGCTTTAACGTAAGTGATTTATAATATGTATTATGGATATATTATGTTATAAATCAGTTAATTAAAAATCATGCTATTCAATTATTTTATTAATGAATGTTTATTCTTTGTGATTTGCAATGCTCAGACGTTGAAATTCATAGCTATTGTATAAAATTTGATATAAATTAATCTTGCGATTAGAATTAGGGAAAAATAGCTCCTCTTTTGTAATTCTTTAAACACAGTTTGTAAACAAAAACGTAGTTTGACCATGCCTAAATAAATAGGCCTATTTTTTCAGGATAAATTGGAAATTAATTTCTAATGGCTCTTTTTTTGTAATTTGACAAACTTTTGAAATAATTTAGTTTTAAATTATACAACCTTGAAAGTTAGAATCTTTAATAGTTTAATATTAAATGTGCAATCAAAAACTTTTTGCTCATGAACTTTCGAGGGTTCAAGTTCAGCATTTTACCTTTCAAAATTGACTTAAAAAATATTTAGTTCATAAAAACAAGTAAATTAACCGAAAAAGATAAGGAATTTCAATAATCTGATTTTTTAAATTTCGTTATAATTATATTTATTTTGAATTAAATATAGGCAATAAAAATGTTTTCAAAGTTATCAGAAACTCTCAGAAGAACTCTTAAGAAAGGAAACTGTGGGATATATAAGATCTGGTACTTTGCTTTTAATACCTCACAAAATACTTTCCTTTCTTATTTTTTTCTTTTTCAAAATGCCTATCTTCTTCGGGCCGGGCAAAGTAACTTTTCTTATTCAGCTGCATTCGTGCCTCGTTCCTAACACCGCAGCGGTGGAAAAATGCGGTCCAAGTTTGGCTGCCTTTAGCGAAAAATGTATCTGTCGAAAAAGTTGTACAGCGCATATAAGGCTATAAGGGTGGTAGTTGCGGTGGCGGTATTCCGAGATTCGGCAAAACGAAAAAGAAAAATTCGAGACTAGACTAAAAGAAGATACAGCGCGCGATCCCGGCGATTCTAACTTTATTTTGGATTGTAAAGAAGATTTTTTATTTAGCATTTGGGTCTAGAATTTGTTGTTATGTTTTTTAATTTGTTGATTTTTAGGGTTTCGTAGCCCGAGGAGAAGCTCTTATGGTTTTGGTCCAGTGTTTGTTTTCCGTGGTACTTTCTTCCCGGAGGAGAAGTGAGGGGAAATTATAACTGGGGAATATAGGGTGAATGAGGGTGGCACAGTACGGAGGAAGTAAAAGGAAGTAGGGGTTGTGAAGGGAAATGATTGGAGGGGTAGTAGGGGACGTGAAGGTAAATGAGAAGTGGGGTAGCAGAATAATGAGGTAAAGAGGGGTTGTGCGAGGAACTGAGGGATAGGGCAGTGACGGGAAACGAGGGGGAAGTAAGCGAAATGTCACAACATGAGGAAGATGAAGTGTGGGAATTGACAAGACATGAAGGCAGGGAAAGTATGGGAAATAAGAGGAAATGAAGGAAGGAGAGGTAGTGAAAATAATTTGAAATGAGAGGGGCAGTAGGGTAGTACAAGTGAGTAGGGGAGGGGGAAGTATGGAAGGAATAGAAAGGGGGCTAGTAGTAAAAGTGAGAGAAACTAGTTGGGAAGGGGAATATAGGAGAGGAATAATAGGATGTGGAAGTGGGTGAAAGAGAATTATAGGTGAAAAAGGGATGGTGTAAAATGAAGGAAAGAAGAGAAGTAGGGAAGAAGGCTAGCAAGGCGATGTTAGGGTGGGAAATTGAAGTAATATTATGGATAACTATTGAAAATGCAGCAAGGGGAACTATGGGAAGTAGGAGCAAAAAATGGGAAGGGAAGCACAGGAAAATATGGGGAAAGAGGGAAGGGAGTGAAGGAAATGGGTTAGGGGTAGTAGAATACTTCAGGTGAATATAAGAGTGGGAAAGTAGGAAAGGAGAATAGGGAAGTGAGGGGAATAATAGTAGGGTGGGGAATTAAGAATAGGGGATTTACGAGCGGTGGGGAATATCATGGCACTAGGTAGGTAGGTAGTAAGTATGCAAAAGATGAATTTTCATCATACAAGAATTTTCAAGCAAATAGTCCAATTTTTAAATAGATAAATTTTCGGCCAGTTTAATTTAACCAAAAATGACTGATTTTTTACTTAATAGTTGAATCCGCAACCAAAAAGATGATTGTTCATCAAACAAAATTGATTTTCTACCAAAAAGATGATTTTTTAACCAAATTAATTAATTTTCTAACAAATATTTGAATTTTCAATTTATTAAGAATACCTTTTAAACCAAAAACGTAATAAATCAAAATTTAAGTTTCAACTAAAATCATTCATCTTTAGCAAAAAACTAAATTTTCTACAGCATCGTTAAATCATTAACGATAACAGATTGATTTTTAACCAAGGTGTTGCATTTTTAGCCAGAAAGTATGAATTTTCAAACCTTAAGATTGTTTATATACTAAAAAAGACGAATTTTCAACAAAACACATTAATTTCTAAATAAATGGTTGAAGTTTCAACTAGTAAAGGTCAATTTCGAATCAAAATTGGGACAGTTAAATTTTTACCGAAGAGGAATTTTCGCCTGAAGCCATGAATCTTTAGCAAAAAAAAAAGAAATTAATTTTCAATAAAAAAGTTCAAACAAATGTTTTTATTTGCAACCAAATACTTGAATTTTTATCCAAGAAAGATTTATCGTTAACAAACTCGTTATAAAAAAATTAACTTTGAGCAAAGTAGTTCAACTTCAACCAATTAGTCGAATTTTTAATTGAAAGGTATGATATATTTTTAACAGTCAGGAAAATTTTTGTTTGAATCAAACAAACATTTTTTTGACTTTATATTGAAGATAGAATTTTTTCGATTAAAAGGACAATTTTTTTACATATTCAATGCTGCGTTTCAAAAAATAAATTTTTTTCTAATTAACAAAATTGTTTGATTGAAACAAACATTTTTCTGAATGAAAACTCAAAAATCTAGATCCTAATTCGAAATAAAAAAGTTCTATTTACGAAATAAGGATATTTGGGTTATTTAAATAGCGATATCTTTGAAAAACTAGCAAAGATGTTATTCAACTAACAAACTTTTGTTTGTTGGCTAATTCGTCCCTCTCTCTAAACCAACTTTTTGTTTTGTTTTAAACGAAAACATTTGTTTTAGTGCAGTTTGTTTTATTGACGAAAGTTTTTAATCAAATTAAACAAACTGTTCATAAATTCAATCAGATTTTATTTGATTTAAACAAAGTTTATTCGAATTTAACAAAAACTATATTGAAAATAAACATTATTTCGACCCTATAGAAAAGAAATAATATTTTTGATTTTAACAAAGGATTTCTTTGATTTAAAGAAACTCTGTGTGAATAAAATGGAACTAAACTCGTGACAAAAAGTCCTCACAAAATCTGCAGGTTCATTACTCAGCGAGAAAAATTTTTACAGAATGATGTGTTTAAAGGAGAAACATTCTTCAGCATCATACTTGTAAAATGATGTAATTTTGATTTTATCAAAATTTGGTGGTCTCTTCTGCGAAAGAAATTTTGTAGAAAAATAGGAGAGTAATGTTTAACATGTGCTTTACAAATACACATTTTGTGCTGCAATTCAATTATTATTTTAATCAGAAGAGCTAAAAATGTAAACAATAATTATTTCGTCTCTGGATAAAGATTTCAATCTGAAATCTAGCATGAAGCCAGGTGTCAGGAGTTTTTGACCTGGTTTTAGTTTAAATCAACCAGAATTCGTTCAAATCAAGAAAAATTTGCTTAATTCAAATATAATTTTTTTTTTAATTTCAGTATTTACACAAATTTTATTTCTTTGAATGAAACAAACATTTTTCTGAGTGCTCCTTTTTCATACCGATGCAATTATAGCAAATGATCACGCTCACACTCTCGTTTATCAGATATCTCATTAGTACTTATGATCAAAGAGCCTAACGCCTGCGATTCATATTCATATTTCTTCTACACTGTAATTCACTCTAAATGCGCCTTGCAATTTGTTGCTTTTCCTATCTTGGCTTATTTAAACAATATCGTGATTCGCAATCAAGTCTGATCCAAGTTTATGTTCTTACCATTTTGAGATTGTAAACTTCCAAATTCCTTTTCTTAGAACTGGATACTATGTTTTAATCATACTTTTTTTTTCTCAGTTTAGAAATACTTCCGATCGCAAGTAAACCTTTGTTTTATCTTTAAATGGGAATTTCAATTTTACAGAATGTTATTTTGCTCTCCTGAATAATTCCGATTCTACTGCTTATCTTATTACATATGTACTGCAACCCTTAATTTATAGACTTACAAATAAATAAAAATTCTCAACCAAAGGCAATGTGTATTGCAACTAACTGCATATTTAAATTAACGATAAATTTTTCATTTCCAGTGAAAAATATTAAATATTTTTTTAATGAATATAATTTTGTTCACAATTTTAAGGTACGAATAAATATGGTAAATATTCCATCTTAAAAAATTGCAGACTTAAATTTTTTGAAGAGTCCACGTATTAGAACAATGAATAATGAGCTAAGAAAATTTTATACCGTTATGAAAATACTTATGCTTAAATTCTTAAGATTTTTTTTCACTTATAAACATTTATAACTCCTTTCCTCCTTTTTAAAAAATTCTTATTTTCCCCGACCTTCAGCAAACTCTCTTCTTTTCTTGTTTTCTTCTTCTTAAATTTGAACTGCATAACAATAAACCAATAAAAAAAGCCAACTATTCTTGATTACAATTTAATTTCTGTTTTTAAATAGTCTCCCACTATATTTTTGAATCAAAATTCATCTACTTTGCTTAGACATTCTACTATTTTCTTAAAAATTTAATTATTTGTTGCAAGCGCAAAGATGTTGGTAAGAATTTTTTACCAGAGCTACTATTATATTTTTGGTTCGTAATCTATCTCGTTTTGTTAAAAATTCTGTTATTTGAATGAACATTTAATTATTTGGTTGAAAATAGAATTATTTTGTTGCAAATCTGTTTCATTTTTCGTTGAAAATTAATTTCTTCATGGGAAATTTAACTATTCCATTTTTGGTTAAAAATTAATTTTTCTTAGTATAGAAATCACGCATTTGGTTGAAAAATCATATTTTTTAGTTGAAAATTCAAAAAGTGTACGTATTTTATAGATATTACATCGTTTTTGTATCTTTTTCTTGAAGATGTATTATTTTATTTGAAAATTCATCTCTTTGGCTGAAAGCTAACTACTATGCTAAAAAATTATTTTTGTTTGGTTTGGAATTAGTTTTCTTTACACAGAATACAAATATACTATTTTTATTTGAAACGCGATGTTTTATATTGAAAATTAATCTTTTCTCGTCAAAAATTCTATTTTGTTAAAACTTCGCCCTTTTTAGTTAAATTCAACTGATTGAAAATTCGTTGTTTTCTTTCTTTGAAAATTAGCCCTTTAAACTGAAAGCTTAAGAATTGCATGCTTATTTTAAAATTCACCGTGTGTAGTTGGAAATGTAACTCTTTAGTTTAAAATTAACCTTTGTTTGTTTAAACTTAAATTTCTATTTTTAAGTTCTTTTTTTCAAATTTAAAAGTCAACCACTTTCTAAAATATTAGACATTTAAAAATTAAAAAGTAACTTTTTGGTCAAAAATTTGTCAGTTTGCTTAACATACCATTCCTGTTTGTTGAAAATTAACGTATTTGGTTAAGAATTTTAGTTTAACTCGTCTTTTTAAACAAACTCAACTGCTTCATAATACGGTTTTTTAAATTTAGAAAGTAGTTTTTCAACTGCAAAATTAGCTGTTTTATTTGTCTTAGAAAATCACCTTTTTTGTTGAAAATTCATATGTTTTCGGTTGGAGAATTCTGCTGGTTTGTAGAAAAATAGTCCTTTTGGGCGTAAAATTCTACAATTTCTTAGAAAATTGCTCTTTCGGTGAAAATGAAATTTTTTGTCGAGAATTCATATTTTTGGTAAAAAAATTTTAATATTTTGGTAGGAAATTTAACTATTTAAAAAAATTAAGATAAAAAGATATTTAATTGAAAATTAAGCTGTTCTGCTGTAAACTCGATTTCTTTCTTAAAATAGACTTTTATATGAAAATGTGGATATTACGTTTTTTGGTGGACAATTTCTACTGTATTATCTAAAAATTCAACTATTTTTTAGAAAAATCATTCATTCAGTTTAATCTTGATCTATTTTAGTACAAAATTAATCTTTTTCTTGAAAATCAGTTTTTTAAACTAAAAATTTACCAAATTCATTTTTGGTTGAAAAATTATCGTTTTTGTCCAATACTCATCTTCCTTGATTAAAAAATGAATTTCTTCTTAAAAATTTTTTTTTGCTTCTTATTGTGTATAAAAATACAGGATGTTACTATTTTATTCAAAAACTCGTATTTTGCGATAAATACAGTAAGTACCAGATAATTTATTTATTTTTCACGAAATATGAGTATTATAAACTGGAAATTTAACTATTCTATTTTTTATGGAAAACTTATCTTTATGAGTTTAAAGTTCAACTATTTTGTTCAAAATTAATATATTTTGTTGAAAATTCGTCGTATAATTGAAAATTAAATAGTTATATACAATTCTTAATTTTAATTATTCAATGTTTAAAATTGTTCGTTATAACTTAAGACGGATAAACAATAGTTTATTGTAAGTTCTGCAATTAATGTGATAATTTATCAAATTTTAATTTCGAATAGTCTTTTTATAATAAACTTTTATCTAACAATAGAAAATATCACTTTTACATTACAAATTATAAACTGCCGGTTTGCATTCCAATGTTTTAATTGAACATTCTAAATTTTAAATCGCAAAATGCAATATTTGCCAAAAATATTTTGCGAAAATATATACATGAGCTCTACAAATCTGATCATAAGACTAAAATCAACTTTCAAGAAATATTTATTACAAATTAGTATAAAATCACTCCTTAACACGCAGATCAACAAAATTATTAAAAGAGCAATAAACGCATTTTATGGAGTTACGTTTTTGCTTAATTAATAAGCTGTAATGATTTTTATGGAAAATAAATTTTCATATACTCATCTACTGTGAAATTTCATACGACCCGATAAGGACATGCAGAATTCCAGAAGAAAACGATCCTTCTCACTGGTTATTTAGAGTAACTAAAAATAGATCTTACGCTCAAGGATGTAACAAACAGGAATCCCATTGATAATTTTGATTTATATAGCTGAGAATACATAAACAGGTTGATAATTTTTAATTATATAAGCAAAACGTGATTCTGGATCTAGTCATTAATTAAAAATTATACGCGCCTTCTTATTATTATTTTATCGAGAGCATACGCTCATCCTGAATCGCAACGGAAATGCACATTATAAAGCAAATGCATTTCCGAAACAAAATCGTAAATGTAAGTTCCTAATTACTACCCATAAAGTTTATTCAATTATCATAAAAGTTTCCAGGATGTGAGTCTGAACATCATCCTCATAAAGAAATGTAAGTATTTTAGATATAAATCTGTAATCTAAAGTTTTCTTATCACACTTTCGTGCGTTTGCCACTTGAAATATTATCAAATTCCTTCCCTTTACAGAGTATGAAAATGAAGAAATTCGCAGTTTGAAAATCGAACTTTCAAAGGAATTGTTTGCAATTTTGTTAACCAAAAATTATTAGGTTTCGACGAATATTTCAACTACGTTAATTTCAAGAAACACTTTTTGGAAGTAAAGAAAAAATTATTTTCAGAACCATAGAGATTTATAGTCTAACAAGAAGTCTTGCGCGCGCCACAGCGCGATTATTTATCTTTTTATGAAAAAGAATAAATCAAAAGCCTATCTTTTCTATGTTATACATATTTAATGAATGTTACAAAATATTAGTATAAAATAATAGAAGACACCAAGGGATGAATTCTTTATCTAAAACTGTAATTAATCTTTTATAATAGGATTTCAACGAATTTTATATTTTTTGGTAGAAAATTAAATTGTACTATTTTATTCGAAATGAGCTTTTTTTATTCAATATTAATTCAAGCGTTCAATGTCATAAAATTTTTAGTAAGAATTGTTTCACTATTCCGATTTATACAACATCATTACACTACTTTGTAAGGAATAACGCAATATATGATTGCTGTGCGAATTTTGATTACAAGAGTAGATAAATCCTTACAAAGTTGGAAAAAATTTAGATTATTGAACGCAAAATTCTGCCAATTGTCGAATATCGGGCTTAGTTAAGTCTCCCACTTTCCCCTGGACTTTTCACATTAAAGTTTATGAAAAACATAAATATTTTCTTCAAAATTAAGCTAATAATATTCATACTTCAAATTACATTAAAATTAATGAAATTTGGTATTAAAAATAACACTATCAACAAATGAATACTTGAAAACTAATCATGTGGGGTGAAGGGGTTGTAAAAAATGTGGGTTTTGGTGGTAGATGGAGGGTAAAGGTGTCACAGATGTTTTACAGAAAAATAGTCTTTTGACTTGAAAGTTTAAGAAGTGAGACAATTTTTTTTATTTCTAACTGACAATTCTTTTTTTTCTGATTTTTCTTTTTAGTTGAAAAATTCATAATTTTAGTTAAAAATTCATCTTTTTGGTTAAAAAATTTACTGTTTTTTTGAAAATTCTTTTTTTTCGGAAATAAATAAATTTGTTGTGTGAAAAAGTAACTTTGCCACTTTTTGTTTAAATTCGAATCTCTAATAGAAAATTAAACTTTATGATTGGAAATTCGTTTCCTTATTTTTACAATGCGTCTCTTGGCAGCATCTGCATTCGTTGAAATTTCAAATATTACATTTTCTATCGAAAATCTATATTCGCAGGTTAAAAATTCAACTACTTTGTTGAAAATTGACATACTGGTTCGAAAATTAAACTCTGGTTAAAAATTTGTATATTTTGTTAATACTCTTTTGTTTTTGTTTTAAGATGTCCACCACTACGTTTTCATTGAGAATTTTTTTTTAATGCAACCCTTTTTGCTTAAAGATTAATCTTTTTTGTTTGAAAATATGGACATTCGATTTAAAATTGATATTTGTAGGTTGAAAATTTAACTTTTTAGCTAAAAGTTAAACTATTCGATTGTAAATGCAAATCTTTCATTAAAAAGCCAAATTTTTAACAAAACCGTTTACACTGTAAATGAAAAAGTTTAATTTTCAGTTTAAACAAATTAACGAATTTGCAACCAAATAGTTAATTTTTCATCTAAAAACATAAAATTTTAACAAAATAGTTAAACTTTTAAATAAGTAGATAAATTTTCAGCAAATAACTAAAAAATATGATTATTTTAAAACAACAACAGCTGAATTGAACAAAAAAATGCATTTCAAGAAAATTTTTAATTTTTAACCAGAGATAAATTTTTAACTAAAATAAATAATCTTCAACCAAAAAAATTAATTTGTAAAAGGTCGTTCAACCTTAAAACAATTAGAGAAAGGTGCAACAAAAAAGATTAATTTTTAACCAAAGAAAGAAAGAATTTTCCACAAAAGAATTAAATTTTCAACTAAAATGATGAATCTTCAACCCGAAAAATATCCATTTTAACTCAATTAGTTTAGCATTTAACCAAGTAGTCGAATGCAAACAAAATAGACAAATTTTAAGCAAAATAGTTGAGTTCTCAACAAAGGAGCTTTAACAAAAAATAATTCACAACTGAATTGTTGAACATTTTCAACAACAATTTGTTGAAAAACTGTTCCGTCATAGTTTAAAGATCAAGTAATTGGTTAAAAATTCGTCTTTTTCGTGAAACATTAATCTTATCGGTTACAAATTAAACTTTTGAACATAGAATTTTTTTATAACGAAAAAATAGTTCACTCGAAATTTAAACTAAAAACAACATAATTCCCTTCCTGATCGATTCATCGACTTGAAGTGCAGAATCTGCCTAATTTTAAATGGATTCGATCTTCTTTGAAATAATTTTTATAACAGTGTTTTTTTTGTTTGAAAATTAATTTTTTTAACAGAAAATTCAACTATGACATTTTTGGTAGAAAATTATTTTTTTAAATTAAAGTGTAATCTTTTTTAGTTAAAAATCTAGCTAATTGTTTAAAAATTTATGGATTTTGTTGAAAATTCGTCTGTTTTAGTAAAAAATTAATCTTCCTGTCTGAACATTCTTCTTGCTGATTTAGGATTCAACCATTTTTCTGAAAATTCTTTTTTTTCAAAATTAATTTATTAAAGTGAAAATTTAAATGTTTATTTTTGATTAAAAATGTATTGTTATTTTTAATTGCAATCTGTTTTGGTAGAGAACTTAGCTATTTTTTTTAATTGCACTTCTTTGAGTTGAAAATTATTTTTTATCTAAAAACTGAAGTATCTCATTTTTCGTTGAATATTAAGTTCATAATTGAAGCTTCATCTGTTTCGGTTTAAAACGAACCTTTTTGATTGAAAATTCAACTATTTTCTTCAAATTTCTATTTTTACGTTCTCATTCCCGAGAATGTAATGTAATCGCCCAAATTTTCCATCTCTGGTTTTTAACGGATCTTTACGTTTCGGCACTCACAGAATCGATACTTGACAAAAATACTTGCAAATTATTCAAATGAAATTTTTAATTTGGATGAAAATTAAAAACTTTAGTGTACTGTAATCGTCCTAATTTTCGATCTCTGGTTTGTAACGAATCTTTCCGTTTCGAGGCGCACAGGATTCAAAAATCATAAAATTTTGTCGGTGTCTATCTATCTGTACGTCTGTCTGTATGTCTGTATGTATGGTTACCTGAATGTTGTAGCCACGCTAACTTTTGAAGGATTTGTCCAATCGCGTCCGAATTTGATACACTTCTGAAGGTCCCCAAAATAAAGGCTAAGTTCGTTAATTCGATATTTCGAACCAAAAGTAAAAAATTGAGAGAATTTTCCAAATTTTGAAATTTTTTTATATAATTTTATAAATTGTAGTCAAAGTTTCTTATAGATGTGTAAAATACTTGCAAATTATCTAAATAAAATTTTTTATGTTGGTAAAAATTAGAAAAGTTATATACTTTGAAAAATTTGAAAAATTTCAAAAAATAGAAAAAATTATTTTTTTTATAGATCCAAAAATTGCATTCAAAATGTTCACCAGATACCAATTATATTTCAAAACTATTCTACCCGAATTTTCCGATTAGCCCAAAATTAAAGAAATTATAGCATTTTCAAAATTTTCAATTTTTTTTAAGTTATAAAACCTTTTGTCAAAGTTTCTCATAGATGGGTCAAAGACTTGCAAATTATCCAAATAAAATGTTTAATTTTTTTGAAAATTGAAAAAGTTATATACTTTTGGAAAATTTGAAAATTTTCAAAAAATAGAAAAAATTATTTTTTTCATAAATCCAAAAATTTTATCCAAAATTTCCAGTAGATATCAAAAACATTTCAAACTATTCTAGCCGAATTTTTCGATTAACACACAATTTAATAAATCAGAGCTTTTTCAACATTTTTGACCATTTTTTTCAAATGTCAGAAAATGGTGTCAATGTCCTCGATACTTGACAAAAATACTTGCAAATTATTCAAATGAAATTTTTAATTTGGATGAAAATTAAAAACTTTAGTGTACTGTAATCGTCCTAATTTTCGATCTCTGGTTTGTAACGAATCTTTACGTTTCGAGGCGCACAGAATTAAAAAATCATAAAATTTTGTCGGTGTCTATCTATCTGTACGTCTGTCTGTATGTCTGTATGTATGGTTACCTGAATGTTGTAGCCACGCTAACTTTTGAAGAATGTGTCCAATCGAGTCCGGATTTTATATACTTCTGAAGGTCCTCAAAATAAAGGCTAAGTTCGTTAATCAGATATTTCGAACCAAAATTAAAAAATTGAGTTAATTTTCCAAATTTTGACATTTTTGTTGTTAAAATTTCCTAAATTTTTACCAGTGTTTCTTATAGATGGATAAAAGACTTGCAAATTATCCAAATAAAATTTTTCATTATGATGAAAATTAGAAATGTTATACATTTTTCAAAAATTTGAAAATCTTCAAAAAATAGAAAAAATTATCTTTTTCATAGATCCAAAAATTTTGACTAGATACCAAGTATATTTTAAAACTATTTTAGCTCAATTTTTCGATAAGCCCACATTTTTTTAAATTAGAGCCTGTATAATTTAACAGTAGAGCGCGAAGCGCGATTATGGCAATGAAAATGTAATCGTCAAGGCCGCAGGTGCTTTGAAAACCTTCTTTAATGTCAAATTAAAAAAAAAAGTTCAGCTTCACTTTATGATTGTAGTTTATAAGGGGTTTGAATTACAGTATTTGATATAATTATA
>NC_046664.1:60591758-60621635 GCF_010883055.1 Belonocnema kinseyi
GATTGATCCAGAATTCTCGTGCTATGTAAGTAAATAACACGTTCGTTCCGCAACACTGCTCCGACCCAGGTTGCTGATCAATCTCTCTAGCAATCACCCCAAACGAAGAACATCACGAAGTCGTTATGTAAGGTTTCCCACTTGAGTCCATTAGTAGCCAAGGTCTTTGTTTCAGGCGTCATTCACTCTACTGACACTCTTTTTATTAACTATTTGCCGCCATACTTTCCTATCCTGGCATACTTCTCTAGCTTCTTTTATGTCCATGTTTTTTTTCATGCAGGCTCTCGTGTTTCTGTGATTTCTTATGACTCTTCTAAGTAGGGTCTCATTCACACATTCTAACCATTCTTTCCGCGGTCTACCTCTGGGCACCCTGCCATTTACTTTACCTTGATACACATGCTTCGTTAGTCGTTCATTTGGCATTCTCTCAACATGCCTGAACCATCTTAACCGATTACTTTCCCATGTGTCTACTAGCGTCTCCTCTGCACCACATTCTTTTAGAATTATCTAGTTACTTACTTTGTCCATCAGAGTTTTCCCGCATATTATGCGCATGAATCTTATGTCAATTACGTTAATTTTACTCTTATCTTTTTCTTGATAAGTCCATGTCTCGCTACCGTATAGTACAGTCGGTACAAATATAGAATTATGTATTGCCATTTTAGCTTTATTTGATATATTTTTACTTGCGATAAGGGGACCTGCTCTACCAATAAACTTCTTACCTTCATTTATTCGTCTATCTAATTCCTCATCTATCTTCCCGTCCCTAGTAAATAAGCTACCAAGGTATACGAACTTATCCAACTTGTTCAATTCTCTCATCATTTAATAAAATATTGCATAGCGTTTTCTCACTCTTTCCTTCGAACACCATAGTTTTTTTTATTTGCGTTAATTTTGAGGCTCATGCTCTTCATGCTTGCATCTAGTTTATTTAACATTCTTTGTAAGTCTTCGATAGACTCTGCGATAACAACCCTATCATCTGCGAACGCTAACCCACGTACCCTTACTGTTTGGAGATCCACACCCTCTTCGTCGAAGAGAGCCATTCTTAAACACTTGTTCATAAATAATATAAATAACCATGAAGACATAACGCATCCTTGTCTAACTCCTTGAATAATATCGAAACAGTCACTCAGTTTTCCATTCACTCTTACACTCGCTTTGCTACCTGTATATATTGTTTTTATAGCTTGTAGGATCCATCCATTGACTCCATACTCTTTCAGAACTTCCCAAAGTATACTTCTATCTACCTTGTCAAAAGCTTTTGCTAGGTCAACAAATGCACAGAAAACTGTTTTTCCTACTCTCAAACCTTTTTCTGTTATTTGCCTTAAGCTAAATATTTGATCCATACATGACCTTCCTGGCATAAAACCACTTTGGACTTCCCAAATCTTTGCCTCTGTTATTTTCATTACCCTACAAATAAGTATTTTTGAATATCTTTTACTTACGGTGCTTAATAAGCTAATCCCTCTGCAATTATTGCAGTCGCTTTTATCTCCCTTTCTCTTGTATATTGGTATGATAATCGCTTTTTTCCAATCGTCTGGGACGTCTCCCATCTCGAAACATAAATTGGTATGCACGCGCCACCGTGTTTAAGCATTTCAGCGTTAATACCTTCTACCCCGGCAACCTTACCGTTTTTCAAGTTCTTAATTATATCTCTAACCTCAGTGACACAGACTTTCTCAATTGAGTTTTCCATCGCACCGTGTTCAACATCGCAGTTGTGGTGTCCTATAGCTTCATCTCCGAATTGTCTCCTAAAATAGTCTCTGAAAGCCTCTTGTATTCCGTCTGCATTATATACCATTTCCCCCCTACTATTTCTCATGTTGAAAATTTCTGTACTTTTGTTTCCTTTCATTTTTTTAGAAAGTAGTTTCCTGCTTCCTTCAAAGTCGTTTTGTATTTTTATATCTTCTTCTGCTCTAATTGTATCTTTACTTTCTTTAACTAATCGTTTAAGTATCCTGTTTTCGCGTCTATAATCACTTCTACGTCTATTTCTTTCTTCATTGCTAAGACCTGCGATGTTCAAAGTTCTCTTGTACGCTTCTCTTTTTGCTTTTTGGGCAGCCTGAATTTCATCATTCCACCACGCATCACCAGACATTCTTCCTACAACTGCGGTACCAAACACTTTGATCGTACATTTAACAAGGATATCCCGTAACATTGTCCAGGCGCCCTCTATATCTTTGTTTTTTATACGGTCCTCCCATGTTGCCCTATCTATAATTATTATTACTTAAAAAAAGGGAAAAGGATTAAACAACTACAACAGGGTCCTATTAGGATCAGGGAAAATAAAATGTGAAAATTATTTTGCAATATCTGAATAAGCAGTGCCAAACCAAGTTACACCCAAAAAGAAATTGTAATAGGAATTTGATATAATAGTTTTCAACATAGAATGTAGAAAATTTCGCATTGTGGTCTGTGCACAAATGTGGAGGGTAATGCAAAGACCAAACGCGGAGCGCGAGGTAGCGCGAAGCGCGAGAATGAACAATCACGCGCCCTAGATGCGCTCAAACTAGCGAGCGAAGCAAGCCGTGCGTGCAGCGCCCCATGAGAATGTTCTCGCAAAGCGGGCAGATTTTTAAAATTAATTTCTATAATGATAAAATCTAATTATATTACTTTTGGTTAAAAAATTATATTTTTCAGATAAAAATCATTTATTTGTTTGAAACTTTCTAGATTTTGTAAAAAATTCGTAATTTTTTGTTAAAAAGTAATATTCTTGGTTGAAAAGTAATATTTTTTATTAAAGATTCAGTTATTCAAAAAAAAATCGTTTTCAGTTTATCAAAAACCAATTTATTAAAATGAAATTTCTATTCTACTATTTTTGGTTGAAAATTGATATTTTAAATTGAAAATTGACCTTTTTCACTAAATAATTCAACAGAACTTAGGTGAAAATTCGTCATTTTTGATAGAAAAATAAAATTCTTACCGAAACGTTGGTAATGCTATTTTATTAATTTTTTATTTTTATTTTTAATGTTATTTTATTGTATTTGGACGATAAAAAAAAATAAAAAATACGAAAGAAAGAAGAAGAGAAGGAAGGGAATGTGGCTGGCTGCCTTCTCATTTTTCTTTCCTCGTTTTTTTAGATCACAATAGAATTTTTTTGTTTATTCGTTGTGCTCCAAATTTGGTCGTTGGATTCTTGGTTTTTCTAACAGGTGTTTGAATCAGAAAAATGATATTTAAAAAAAAATGTATCTTTTTTTGTTAAAAATATCATTTTCTTAAACCGTCTTTTTAAACAGAGAAATTAATCTTCGCGGTTGAAAATTCATCTTCTTCATTGAGGGTTTAATTTTCTTTTTTTGAAAATTCCTTCATAGTAAGTCAAAAATTAATTTATGTAAAATAAAATTGGATTATATCATTTTTAGTAGAAAATTGATATTTGAAATTAAAAATTGATCTTTTTAAATTGAAAATTCAACCATCTGTTTGAAAATGCACATATTTCGATGAAAATTCGTGTTTTTGTTAGGAAATTTGTCCTCTTGGTTGCAAATTTATCTTTGTGATTAAAAACAAAACTATTAAGTTTCACATTCCTTTTTTCTAAATTGAATTCTTTAACTACAAATTTGCCTATCCCACTTTCGGTAAAACATTGAAATTTTGAATCACAAATTGATATTTTTGTGTTGAAAAATCTTTTGGATTGAAGATTCAACTATTTTATTAAAAATTTAACTGCAAAACTTTAGGATGAAAAAGTATATTTATAATTGAAAATTAATTTTTTTAGTTGAAAACTCGTCTTTTTGGTAGAAAATTAATTCTCTTTGTTAAAATCTTATCTTGTTTATTGAGGATTCAACTATTTTCAAAATTTTTTTATTTATTAAAAATTATTGCCTTTAAGGAAAATTTTTTATTATTTCATTGTTGCTTGAAAACTAATCGTCTTTTGTGGAGAATTAATTTTATGGGTAAAAAATTAATCTGTTTTTTATTATTTTTAATTGCTTTTTATTGTCTTGTACGGGAAAAAACCGTCTCGCATAATTGACTGTAAAAAAAATTATATCGCTGAGAGATTCTGCTAAATAATGTGTAGAACCAGCTTGATTTTAAGTGAATTCTATCTTATTCCACATACTTTTCATAACTTTGTTCTTTGCTTGAATCTTAATTCGATTGAAAACAATTTACATCTGTATAAGGTTTCTTACAATTTATAATAATAAATTTTCTTACAAACAGATTATCTGAAAAATAACAAAAAAGGAATAAAATAATAGAAAATGTAATATAATTACATATACGTCACTGAGAAAATAATTTGTAAGCAACTTTTTTGATTGAAAATTGTTTCATTAAATAAAAAAATAATGACAAAACTTTTTCGACGACATTGGTATTGTTTTCTCAATTATATTTCTTTGAAATAAAATAATGCTTAAAGATTACTGCAAGATTTATCAATAGTTCTTGATAAAATTAAACAAAATTTAAATTTGAAAATAAGTAATTTCCATTTTTTATTAGTTCACAAATAAGATATTAATAAAAAAATAATGCTTCCAATTGTAAAACTGCGTACCTACATGATATTGCGTACTTTTCACAGATTTAATAAAACTCTCTGATGAAGGCCACCATTGTGTGCTGAAACGTTTGAAATAACTTAATTAGCTTTAATTCACCTGACTTTATTTCTTTATTTTTAAAAGTTTCTTTAATCGAAAATTAATCTTTGTGATTGAAAATTCATCTTTTTTGATAAAACTTCTACTGTTTGATTCTGCTAAATAATGTGTAGAACGTGCCTGATTTTAAGTGAATTATATTTTGTTTTAAACACTTTTTATAGTATTGTTGTTGAATTGAAAATTAATTTATTTGAAGATTCTATTATTTGTTTTAGAACATTTTTTAAATAGGAAATTAATCTTTGTGTTGGAAAATTCGTCTTTTTTGTTAAAACTTTTGCTAGTTGGTGTCAAGTTCATCTGTTTTAATTAAAATTTGAAATAATCTGTAAAAAATTTCATTTTTTTTATTGAACATTAACTTTTATAAACTAAAAACTGAATTATTCTATTTTTGTTTAAAATTTGATATTTTCAAATGAAACTTCATCTTTTTAGTTAAAACTCATTTTATGGGTGAAAAACTAATCTGTTTTTTATTATTCTGAACATAGATGTCCAAATTCGATTTTTTTGTCTTATATCAGAAAAAACGTCTTGCATAATTTACTAAAAAACAATTTTAATCGCTGAGAGATTCTGCTACATATAATGTGTAGAACCTGCCTGATTTTAAGTGAATTCGATTTCTATTTTAATACTTTTCATAATATTGTTCTTGCATTGAAAATTAATTTAATTGAAAATTCTATTATTTGTTTATAAAAAAATTTAATAGAAAATTAATCTCTGTGATTGAAAATTCATCTTTTTTGGTAAAACTTTTACTATTTGGTGTTAAGTTCATTTGTTTTAATTAAAATTTTAAATAACCTGTAGAAAATGTCATTTTTTTATTGAGTATTAACTTTTATAAACTAAAAACTTAATTATTCTATTTTTGTTTAAAATTTGATATTTTTTTTTTGAAACTTCATCTTTTTAGTTAAAAATTATTTTATGGGTGAAAAATTAATCTGTTTTTTATTATTCTTAATACAGATTCCAAATTCGATTTTTTTGTCTTATATCCGAAAAAACGTCTTGCATAACTTACTATAAAAAATGTTAATCGCTGAGAGATTCTGCTATACAATGTGTAGAACCTGCCTGATTTTAAATAAATTCTATCTTATTATAAATACTTTTTATATTACTGTACTTAAATTGAAAATTAATTTAGTTGAAAATTCTATTATTTGTTAAAACTTTTTATATTTGGTGTCAAGTTTACCTGTTTTGGTTAAAATTTTAAATAACCTGTAGAAAATTTCCTTTTTTCCGATTGAATATTAACTTTTATATACTAAAAACTGCATTATTCTATTTTTCTTTAAAATTTGATCACCTATTTTTTAAGTTCCTTTTTAGTTGGTCAAAAACTAATTTCTCGCAGACCATTGGGTGATAATGAAAGTGCCCGTACATCCCTGTAGTATGTATCTGTTGTTAGAGGTTTTCCAAATTGTGTTTTTATAAAATAAAGATTGAGCATTTGGCAAAATTGTCGGCAAATATGAAGACCAGATACATCCATAAACCTAAACATAATTCATTCAATCCCACATTTCTTAAACCATATATTATTTAAAAGCACATAAAACATTGGAACCCCATATATTTTATGCAGCTGTTTTGTGGTAAAGGTGAAGATTCTGATATTGAGTAAAGTTAGTGTAACAATGGTGTATTTTTAGTCATTATAAGTTAGTGTCTTAGTTATTATTTGCATTCAATATAAACATTAACATTAAGTATTATTCCTGTGATGCATTGAATTTTTTATAAAATTTCATTGCAGATATAACATGCGGTAGCAACTTACTGAGATTTTGAGGTTAATATTACATTTTGCAATTCAAGAGCGAACTACTCGCAGTTTTAAAATGTATGAAAAAGATGTAGGATGAAAACATAAAAACCTATTTTTTATTTCAATCCTGATTAAAATAGTTTCTGTTTTTTCACCAAAAATTTTATAAATTTGATTGCAATTTTTGTGAAATTTGTATGCAAAATTTCACTAATTTCTAATGTATTTCAAACACGGAGTATTTTTTTCGTATTAAGAAAAATGAGTAAAAGCTTAACTTTCACCATCAGTTGGTTCTTGTATTGTAAAATTAATTTCGAACCTCAAAATCTCAAAAAGTTGTTATCGCATTTTACATCAGCAATGGACTTTGATAACAAAACTTATAACAAATACCATGCTTCATAGGAATATTACTTAACATTAATGCTTATATTAACAACCAAAAATAGATTAAACATTAACTTATAATTAAAAATATACTAAACCTACCGATAGAAATCTCAGAGTATATGCTGAAAATTCTCAAGGCTCTGAGAAGCTCTCAGAAATTCTCCGCAGGCACTCAGGTAGATATATTTAATGGTCCAAATAGCTCCTTGAAAAGCGGTATGGGTGGGAAGGTAGTAGTAAAGGAGAAGCGTTGATTCGTATTATTGACTTTGAATTTCGATTCGATTATTATTCCCAACAGTGATCCAAAAATACTTGCGCATGCTTGAACTGTGCGACGCTCATTGGCTCTAGTTCGCGTACGTATTTAAAAATCAAGTACAGACGCGCACCGTAGCCAATGAACGTCACTTAAATCCAAGCAAGCGCAGATCAAGGCAGCTCCGTTGGGATCATTAATTTAAAGAAAACACGTATAACGTTCCATTACTGTCTAACTACTCTAACTCCACGAATGCCTTTGTCGCACGCGTGTAGCTATCAAAGAACGAACAATTGTGACAATTTTTTCAATATTTTCCAATACTGTCTAAGCCTCTGACGCCTCGTGTCACACGCATATAGCAATGAAATCGAGTATTGTGACAACCGAAATCGACAATATCGTTTAGAGATTTTATATTAAGGAATATAGGAAAATAGGACATTTTTTCACACTCTTGAATTCAAAATTTTTTAAAACATTTCCTGTTGAATAGGAGGAAAAAATTAATTTTAACAGTTGGAAATTCATCTCTTTCGTTGAAAATCTAATTATTTTTGGTTGAAAGTTATTAACTTTTGTTTGAAAAGTCTACTATTGTATTTTTATAATTTGATACAAAATTAAAATGTTATGTTCAAAATTCAAAAATTTAGTTAGAAAATCATTCTGTTTTATTGAAAATTCAACTGTTTCGTTGAAATTCGTCTTTTCGTTCAAAAAGCCATCTCTTCTGGTAGAAATTTTCCTCTTTCTAAAAAAAAAATACAAATGTTTGGTTGAAAGTTGAACTTCTTTGATTAAAACTTTTCTTGTGTCTAAAATTGAACTATTTAATTAGAAATTTGTTCGTTTTTTCGGTGCGAAATTAGATTTTTTAACTGAAATTGGAACTAATCCCTTTTTGTTTTAAAACTAATCTTTTTTTGTTTGAAATTTTAACTAATTAGTTGAAAATTTATTTTTTAACTAAAAATTTAACTATTCCATTTTTAGTCCAAAATTTTTTTCCCTAAAATTTAAACTATTTTTTTTTTAAATGTATCTTATTCAGTTGCAAATTTTACTATTTGGTTAAAAATGTATTCATCTTGTTAAAAACACATATTTTCGGGTAAAAAATTCCCTTTTGTGATTTAGTCTGTAATGTGTAGGCATGATACCTTTTGAAAAAGTGATTAGATTGGATTTAGCTTGGGCACAAGATTTTAAGGGAAGTTGTTTTAAGCCCAACAACGCACGAGAAGGAAAAATCTAGACAAGCAAAACGTTTCTTTGAGGATTTTATAAAAGATTATTGTAACAACTTTTGAAAGTTTCTTGGAAAATCGAAAATTCAAATTTTGATTGCACAAGAAAAAATGATAAAAGCCAATTTCCATTGTCGGTTAAACTATTGAAGATTCGAAAAAACATGAACAGAAAAAAAATATGCACCTGAAAAAATTTTGTAGAAAAAAAATGAAGTAAAAAAATTTGTTATCAATCACTATCTAATAGGATGCGTACATTTTGTGTTATTCGTAAAAAGAAGAGAATTAAACATAAAAAATTTAATTTTTCGTCAAACGATACAAGCTACGAAAAAAATATAAAAAGTGTTTCACCAAAAAAAAAGCTGCCAATTTGTTGTCAAACCTTTTTTTAGGATACGTATTTTTTTATTTTAATCGCGCAAAATGATATTACAAATATATAAATTAAATTTATGGAAAAAAACACAAGGTACAAAAAAAAGCTCAGTAACAAAATTGTTTTTACATCGGATCTTAAAATGTGCTTTTAACCCGTTTTGATGAGAATGTTTTCGTTAAAGCCGAAAAAGCTTTAACAAAAGAGAATTCACAATCACTGAATTTCAGTTATCGATGGTTCCACGTTTAATTTTAAAAGCCCTATGCCCAGGGTGCGGTCAAACACATTTAATTCGAAAGTCGATGTCTTCTGGCATAAAAGTTGAATTGGTTAAAAAAATAATCTATGTTGGCTAGCACTTAACAATTTGGTTAAGAATTTAACTGCTTAGAAGTTGAACTCCTTTGTTCAAAACAAAATTATTTCGGTTAAGAATTGAACTATTTAGTTAAAACGGAGTTTTTTTTTACTAAAAATTAACCTCTATTACAGTTTTGGTTGAAAATTATTCTTTTTTTTGTATAAAATTTGAACTATCTGGTTGAACATTTCTTTTTTGACAGATATTTAAAGTATTTAGTACGGAATTACCTTTTTTGTTGGAAATTAATATTGATAGATGAAAAATTCAACCGTATGGTAGAAAAATTGTCTTTTTGGCTTGGAAATTGTATAATTTGGTTGCAATTATTTTCATTCTTCATTGAAACCCTTTTTTTGGTTAACAATTTAAATATTTTTTTGAAAATCCCTTTTTTAATTCCAAAAACGATCTTTACAGGCAGAAATGTCCCCTTTTTTGGTTGAAAATGCAACTGTTTGATTTAGAATTAATCTGTTTTGCTTAAATATCAAACTATTTGGTTCAAAATTCAATTACGATATGAAAAGATAAACTCCTTTGTAAACAAATAATTTTTTTATCAAATTTTGTTTCTCTTTTGGTTGAATTCATTATTTTAACTGAAAATTCAACTATTTCTATGTTGGGTGAAATTCTACTTTGTTAAAGATTCTTTTATTTACAAGATTCGTCACTTTACACTTTCAAAATTTGTTTTCTTTTTCTGAAAATAAACTAATTTTACTGGAAATTTAACTAATTTTCAGTTGAAAAATTTATCTTGACTAGTAAAAATTCATGTATTTTGTTGAAAATTCGTTTTTTTATAGAAAATTAATCTTCTTAATTGTAAATTAAATTATCAAATCTCACAATGAACTATTTAATTGACAGTTCATCTTGTGATTTTGACAGTATATATTTTCATATTGAATTCAACCGTTTTTGGTTTCAAATTAAAATCTTTTTGGTTGTAATAAAAACTACTACATTTTACGAGAAGAATAAACGTTGGTTGTAATAAAAACTACTATATTTTACGAGAAGAATTACTCTTTTTTTTGAAAATTCAATTATTTGGTAGAAAATTTACTTTTTTGATGAATATTTATGATTTTGGTTGAAAATTTAACTATTTTGGTAGAAAATTGATCCAATTAGTTAAAAATTAAGATATTTGATTAAAGTTTTAACACTTTGGTAGAAAGTTAGACTATTTGGTTAAAATTTATAATATTTATTTGAAAATTTAACTATTATCTGAAAACAAAATTTTTTATTAATAAATCAGACAGTCGGATTGAAAATTCTGTTTTGTGTATAATTAATCTTTTTGGCTTCAAAACTGCACAATTTTGTTGGAAATTTATAGAAAAATAATATTGTTGTTTGAAACTTGAATTTCCTTGAAAATTGATCGCTTTTTGTTTTTTGACAAAAATTAATTTTTTGTGTAGAAAAATTATCCTTTTTGTTAAAAATTGATCACTTTTTGTTAAAAATGCAACTGCATTTTTTAAAATTAATTTATTTCCAATTGTCTTTTTTTTAATTTGTCATTTTTCTATGAATTCAATTTTTTTTGTTTCTAATTAGAGTCTTTTTTGTTTGACACATTGCCTATTATATGTTTCATTTCGAATTAATCTTTTTCAGTCGAAAGTTCAACTATTTGGTAGAAAATTATCATTTTTGATAAAATAAATCTCATTTTTTTCTAGAAAATTCATTATTTTAGTTGAAAAGTGTATTTTTTCAATTCGGAAACAAATTTTTTAACTGCAATTTTACAACTCAATTTTTAGACGAAATTTGATATGTTTAGTTGAAAATTCACAGATGTTAAAAATTCGCCTTTAACACAGAAAATTAATCTTCTTGGTTGGAAATTGAACTACTCCCTTGTACAAATTCATTTTTAATTTTGATCTGTTCTGTTAGAAATTCTTGTTCTTCAAAATTGAAAATTAATTTTTACAATGGTAAATTCATCTATTTCATTTTTGGTTGCAAATCTATCTTTTTTGGTTTAAAAATCAAGTATTGGTTTTGAAAATTTATCTTCTATTTAAAAATTCAACCACTTGTTGAAGATTCAACAGTTCTGTAAAAATTAATTTTCGATCCAAAAAAGAGGATCAGTTCGATCCTAACTTGATAATTAGAATGCTATACAACGAATTGATATTCCGATATTTACTGTGTAATTCGACATTTTATAATTGAAGTATAATAAAATAGCAACGAGCAATTATAAGCGAAAGAAAAACAATAAAAAATTCAGTTAATTAACTATATAGTTGATATTTTGTGATAATTACAGCCCGGAAAGATTAGATAGGAGGATGATGTTCAGTTATGCGTAAGCACGTACGTTTTTGTCCCAGCTTCCCCTGAAAGAGAATTCTCGACGTTTTGCTCACGAACTCACGCAATCTTTGAGTTATCAGCAATGCCCCTGGCACTCGTCGAAATTGATGTGTTACCCTCTAGTAGCCCCACATTAGACACGCAAACTGCTAGCTCCTCGATTTCTTTATCTCCGAAAAAGGCAGAAATAAGGACCAGGAAGAGGGGAAATAAAACAAAAATCGTTGAAAAAATATTATTTTTGAACCCCAGGATAAATCTATTCATGCCAGAAAGATCTTTATATTCAAATATGCTGTTTTTTTTATTATAACTAATTATTCGTACAATTGGATTGGTAACATTAGATCTACAAATAATTTCCTTGCTTTTACTTTGACGTCTTGGATCATTAAAATACTTTATAAATTTAGCAATAACGTATCTATTATTTATTTATAAAAACATTGATGGAGGCTTCTGAACGAACTTTAGAAAAAATAATTCATTAAAAATTGTTTATTTAATACTAGTTATTTAGATTTTTAATTTTTGCTTTCCCTTTTGGGAAAAGTTACAATTTTTTTAATGCCAATGATCAAAGGCTCATTTTATTCTATAAAGAAGTCTCTACAATTATATTCGAGTAGGCTTTATTAAAAAATGCCTTGATCATTAGGATTAAATAAAAATTGTAGATTTTTCCTTAAGAGAAAGCAAACACTAAACCTGTAATAAATACTTTACGTAAACAATTTTAACCTAAATTATTTTTTTCTGAAGTACGCTATAAGGCATCCCTAAATATTTGCAGGAATAAATTATAGATCTATTTTTTTTTATTGTATAAGAGATAAAAGTAAAGGTATTATAAAAGTAAAAGTATTGGTTAACCTGTAATCGAAAACGGTGTAGTTGAGATATTTTTGATATCATAATAGTATTTCATTCATTAAATTTAGAAATGAAATAAAAAATAAAATTTATGAATAAAAATAAAATTTAGAAATAGTGTTACTCAAATTTTTTCATTCCACATCAATTAAAGACATAAACGTAATTTTACCCGAAAGCGCTCCTGCGATTATTTTACTTTTCAGCTTGAAATATATTCTTGAGATGACAGAAAACCACATCCAATCAAAAAAATATTACGAGAAAAAATGTTATTGAATATTTACTAATAATTTGATCAAAACTTTTTCATTTCTCAGAAGTTAATTACAAAAATCGGGTTTTATAAAAAAGCGCCTCTGATTATTTTAATTTTTACTTTAAAATGTTCTTGGGAAAACAGATAACCACATGTAATACAACATGTCTATTACAATTTTTTTTCCAATATTAATCATATAATCTCATGGAAATTTCTCCAGTTTTAAATAATTAAATACGAAAATCTACTTTTTTCAATAAGCGCTCGACCGATAAACAACCAAAAATCGCATTTACTTGGAACTTGCATATAAAATTGGTAAATTCCCACCAAAAATTCTATTTGAATTTGTAATACTTGTACTTTTTAAATTATAATTCAAAATTTTAGTCAGAGTACTTGCAATTTGGATCCTTTTTTACCTATAAACTAGGAATTTTTAAATTATTTGTTATTCTAAGTATTGTTGTAACTTAATAATTTCTTAATATGACAGATTTAGGACTGATTTCTGTTCCGATTTCGAAAAAATTATGTCCGATATATTTGAGCCAAATCGGTTAATATTACTTCCTAGTACACAGCCCTTGAAATTATGTATAGAAATAAACATCTTGAAAAAATTAAAGATAGCGGCTAATTAAATTACAAAAAATACAAAAATTTTAGGAATGTAAAATACTGTCCATGGCGTAACTGCAACCGTGTAGGCCCCGCCGCAGAAATGTTTAGGAGGCCCCTCTTATAAAATTAAAAAGCAAACAGCGTATTAGTGTAGCTGAAATACATTTTTTTTTTCTCTCAAAGTTCATTTTATAATATACTGCCAATTATATTCTATTTTAGACAATTTATATCATAAATTATACATAGTTCTGACTTGAAAATTACCCAGTGGGCACAAAATTTGGCGACCTCTTTATGACATCGTTACGACATCGTTACGACATCTTTACGACAACTTTACGACATCCTATGTCCATGTAGTTTCGGTATCATTGCGATATCGTAAAGACATCGTAAGACCATACGACTTATTTACGATATCGTAAAGAGGCCTTAACGACATGGACGTAGGATGTCGTAAAGTTGTCGTAAATATGTCGTAACAATGTCGTAAAGGCGTCGCCAAATTTCGTGCCCACTGGGTAGTACTGCACCGTTAAAAAAATTATTTGCTCGTTTTGTTATATTGGAATTCGTCTCGCATTCATTTTGACAGACCTATTAATAACAATTTCGATATCCAATTATTTTGCATCATCAAGTTCGATTGTCAGTAGAGATAGATTTAAGAATCAGCTTTGATGCATTCTATTCCGTAAATAGTATTTTATCATTTTTAATTTGCTGAGGGTCTTTTCGCAAGTTGCTATACTGTAACATGCACAGCTAAATAAATTCTTAAGAGATTACTTCTCAAAACTCGCTTTCCATGAAGCTGTATTTAATGAGTAAAGTCTCATCGAACCCGTTACTATTCAAAAATGGGATAAATTTGATGACTAGCAAAGTCTGTACCTTTTTTAATTCTTCCTTGCAGTGTTTGAGATTGTAAGTGAACGAGTTAAATCTATATTTTATGCTTCAGGTAATTTTGATGAAACATTTACTTCGTTTAGTATATTGGAAAGCATTGTGCACATCATTATAAATTCAAACTTCACCACATTTTTTCAATTTTAGCTGCTTGTAGCTGCAATAATCCGTAAGGTTAAGTTGCTTCATTATCTGAGCAGATTTCGGAATATTTCAGATATGTAAAAAAATAATCTAGACAATTTTAAATAAAATTTTGTTTATTTGAGAAGAGATCACACAATTTCAGGAAAAATTTAAACCAGTTTAGGAGATTGTGAGGATCGTTCAAAACTTGGAAAAAAGTCTAAATATTTTAAATTTTCAAATCTTCGAGATTTGTTTCTGGTCATTTTAGAAATCTAATGTGATGTTTTAAAATCGTTTTGAGTATTCTCTTAAAATTGAAAATTGTTGAAATCCATTGAATTACACTGAAATCTATTAAAAACTATTGGGTTAAAAATTCTAAATTAAGCATAATATTGAATGATTTCGAGTAGTACCCGTGCAGAAATTGCCAAATGTTTGCCTTATTTCCGATTTGCGCCAGATCGGGCACACAATTTTGTGGTTGTTAAATTTGGCCCCATCTAGACCCCGACTTAACAACCAAGCTTGCCAGTAGATGGCGCTCCATTAATTTCGGGGACAAAATAAGTGGAAAAAAATGCCAAAAGTGAGCACAAGACGAGTGCGTAGGTATAGTATATGTCAAAATATTCCAGAATTACCTGTTAAAGACTATAATAAGCAAATTTATTAAGAATGTTAAGATAAAACCTAACCTCGAAATGAGATTATTTATTTATAAGAAAAGTAGCAAAAGTAATATTTCATTTGTTGAATGTGAAAACGAATTAGATCAACGATGACGTCATGAACATATTTATTTTCACGTATTTTTAGGTGATTCGATACTTTCCACAATTAGGTTCAATATACAAAATTGAAAGCAACTTCAATTTAGAAATTAAAACCAAAAATATATTGCAAAATACTTAAATAGTTTTTCATATATAAATGCTGGCTGTTATATTGTGTCGTTTGAGTTTTTCCGTTTGCTCGAAAAAAAGTGTCTGACACACTCCAATTTTTTCATATCGCGATCTGTTAGATAACCTGATATTTATATTCTCAAATTTCAGTTAAGGAGGTGATATATTCGGTTTTAATATTATTTTATTTAAGAATCCCTTTTAATTAAGAATAAGAAAAAAAATTAATATGGGCCAGATCGGGGCCAGGTATGGTCATCTCTGGGCGTAGCGCTTGGGCCCCGATCGGGCATCGCGTTTTATTACGAGTCTGACCCCATCTATATAGCCTGATTTTGGCCAAATTCTGCCCGATCTGGCCCCGATTAGATCCAAATTGAAATTTCTGCACGGGTAAATTTGGTTAAAAGCCATAAATTGCCATAAATCTTTCAGCAGAATTTAATACTCCTCCTAATAATAGAATATTAAGTTTGATTCATAAACTTCGGTTCTAAAATATTTTTAGAAAAAAGATTGTTTAAACAAATTAGATTTGTTGAAATAATTAAAAAATGGTTAGATACACAAAATTTTTAATTTCGAACTTATTGTTTTTTTAAATTTTTATATAAGTAAATACACAAAATACAATAAAAGTGATCTGTTTGTATTTAATTGTAATGAATCTTAATTTTGTGCGATTTTGAAAAAGATTTTACAAAAAATGACAGTTGGAGAAATATTAAACTTTCTTGTATACATTTTTCTACCGAGATTACATAAGGAAATCTTCTCTTATTCCAATAAAATCAGTAGCTACTTATTTTTATATAATCCAAAGAAAGACCGCTCATTTCCTACTTCGTGTAATTAGAATATTTTCTGATGCAATCTATCAAATTAAAGGTTAATTTATACGAAAATATTTGATTAACTTTTTCATAATTTTGTCTTAATTTTCATTACTTTCTCTCGTTCGCTGAAACATTAGTTGCTCCTCTTTCGCTTTTTCTTACCTATTCTATTTTCGAAACGATCACAGACATTGCACGTAGAATATAAAGGACGGTTATTATATCCACAAAAATGGAACACTTTGTCTTCTAAATTGTAAAAAAAGGGGACGATGACATTAAGCCAACCATGAAAATCCTCCAATATAAGATTAACACAAAAAATAAAATTAGAAATATTTCCATAAACAATATTTGGGCTGCTCTGTATAATATATGTAGAAACAAGTTCGAGCGAGTCCATGTAAAGAATCAGGTCTCACTTGTTCTCAGTATGGCATGAATTCTATTTTTTACGGCCTTATTTCTGGCAAAAAAGCTTTCAAAAACACGAAAGATTCCATGCAAATATCCAGAATTAAATAAAAAGTCAAAACAATATTAGAAATATTTTTATAACCAATATTTCGACTGTTTGTACAATATAGAATCAAGTTCAGGTAAGTCCGTCTCAAGAATCCAGTCTCGCTTGTTCTCACTATGGAATCAAGTATATTTCTGATAGCTTTATATTTTGCCAAAAATAGAACATTCAAAAAATAGACTTGAGCTAATCAAAATTCTCCAGTATGATATAGAATCTAGTCCGAGTGAGTCCAGATGAGGTATCAAATTTCAATTGTTCTCTATTTTTAATTAACTCTATTCTTATTAACTTTATTTCTTGCAAAGAAATCAATCTGACAAAAATAAACTGGATTCCACAAAAATCCTTTAGTGTTGTTTTCTATCACTTATTCTTTTTCTATCATCAATTTCATCTGTACGGAATAAATTCTATTTGCAACGGCTTATTTTTTTCGAAAAAAATTTCAAAAAATAGACTTGATTCTATAAAAAACATAGAATCAAGTTCGGATAAGTTCAGATAAAGAATCAAGTTTCACTTTTTCTCTATATAGAATGAAGTCTATTTTTGATAGCTTTATTTTTTGCAAATAATAAAATTCTCACAAAACAAACTTAATTCCATATAAATTCTCAATTATGAGATGAAAGCACAACATATAATTATGAAAATTTCGATACTCAATATTTCAACTGCTCTGTACAATATAGAATCAAGTTCCGGTGAGTCAAAATAAAGAATCAGGTTAGTAAAATAATAAAAAACTACACAGTAGTGAATATGACGTATCTAGAAGTTCCAAAAATGCACTAGAAATTTTTTATTTCCAAATTTCATGCGCATCCACCCAAAATTTGTACCAATGCATACAAAAATAAATGTGTTTTTTTATACTGGCCCGGCAATTTTCTTTTAGAATAGAGCTAGGAAGTCTCGGTTTCTTCTGAGTTTTTCACCTTCCTTTTAGTGTCTTAGTTGGCGAGGGATGATAATCATTGGAATTTAACCAAAATAATTGTTTAAACCATTTTTTATTATTTAAAAAATTATTTTCTAGCAGTAATGCTAGAAAGTTTAGATTTTTTCTGAAATTTTTCAGTTCAAATTCCATTGATATAATAATTTATTCTAGTTAGCAAACATATTTGTATAAACAATTTATTATTTTTTCTATATTCTATTATTTTTTATATAATATTGTCTTTTAGGAATGCTAGAAAGTTGCAGTTTTTTCTGAAATTTCCAACTTTGTAAACTCTTTACTTAAGAGTACAGTCATAATTAAGCAGGGTAAGCCAACATGATTGTTTAAAAAATTAATAATTATTAATAACTGTCTTCTCTAAGAATGATACTAAAAAGTTAAGGTTTTTTTTTAATTTCCAACTTCTTGCCAACCTTTCAGACAGAATGAGGTAATAAATTATGCAAGTTAATGAACTATTTGTGTAAATAATTTAATTCTAGAAAGTGAAAGTTTTTTCTGAAATTTTCAGATTTTCTTTGGCTCTTCAGTTATGAACAAATAATAAATAAAAATGAGAGCAAATCATTTTGTTAAGTAATATTTTGATTGTAAATATTTGTTTAGAAAATATAATCCTGACTCTTTATGTGAATTTATCTGAACTTGATTCCATATTGTATAGAGTAGTCGATTTTACTTTTAACTTTTTTTAGTAAATCCTTAACTTTAATATGAAATGGCTCTCCACATTCTTTTTCAGTATTTTTTTCTATCTTTTAATTTCGCTTTTAATGGAGAAGAAAATGTTTATAAAATTTAAAATCAGCTCTTCCTACAAGAGAAATGGTGCGGATGATTTGAGTGAGATTTTTTGGTAAAAGCGTTTTTACAGCTGGGAGTCTACCATCATCGTTTCAATGCAAACCATCTAACGAACCATCCGTTTACTGCCCTCGCTCCCGCTATATTCATCCTAAACGGATTTGGCTTCATTAACCACCCCTATCGTTACCCCAAGATTTCTTCGGCACATGCAGGAATCGTAACTATGGCAACATTCGTAAAGGCATCAATGTTGCGTGGAATTAATGCAGGACTATCTTGAAAAATAATTCGGATAAAATTTATTAATTAAAATTCAACATACAAAAAGACAAAAAATATTAACCAAAACTTCGATCTTTAGAAATCTATTAAAACAGTTGATCTATAGAAGAATGAGGCCGTTCAAAAACTACCCACCGCACGGTGACATCACAAATATACACACACTCATCTGCTTTCAAATCAAATTTTTGTCTTCTATTTTATTTAATAAACGCTCAAAATAAAACAATAGACATAAAAACATAATATTTTAACATACTTCAGAACCCAAAATTTTTTCAAAAGAGGAGAAATTGCAGTGATTTTTCACAAAAATAGGGCAATAATAAGGGAATAAATTATTTTAACTTAAGTATGGTCATGCGGTCCCATAAACCGCACCATGACTATAATGTGTGGGTTCCCGACCTATCTACAGGCTACCTTTACAGCTTTAGTTTGAAATAATATCACTCGAAAGCTCATAGGTGATCCATGGGACCGCACGACCACGATAGCGTCAATTTGTTGCAAGGTATTTAAAACTCAAGACTTCAACCACAAACAAACTTGAGCTTGATACGGCCACCCCATATTACGGAACGTGACCATCCCAGAAAAATGTTACGCCCCGATTGTTGTTCATTTGAGCAAACAGTGACAAATTAGTATAAACGTATGGACGGTCGTTCCTCCACTGGTGTAAAAGAATATTAATTCATATAATATTTTAATATTTTTATCTCAATTGCAAACTGTGTGGGATTGTTCGAAAGTCTCTTATTACATTTTTGGTTTAGAATTCAATTCGTCTGGGTATACATTCTACTGCATAGTTTAAAAATTAATTATTTTGGTAAATATGTAACTATTTTGTAGAAAAATTATATTTTTTGATTCGAAATTCAACTTCTTGGTAGACACTTGAATTACTTTATTTGAAATTAATTTTTTTTACTGACGATTCATCGCTTTGGTTTGAAAATTTAACTATTTTCCGGAAAATTTATTTCATTTTTGGCTAGACATTATTTCTTCAAACTTAAAATTCAACTATTCTCTTTTTCTTTAACAATGTATATATTTTAGTTAAAAATACAACTATTTTGTTAAAATTTATATTTTTAATTAAAAATTGATCTTCGTCATTAAAAAATCATCTTTCTAGTCGAAAATTCAAAACATTTGTCGAATGTTGAACTCTTTTGTTTGAAATTCAACTTTTAGCTGAAGATTCATCATTTTAATAGAAAGCTCCTCTCTTCGGTTACAAAATTCAATAATTTACTAAAAATTGATTTTTTGTTTTTGAGATTTAATTTCTTTATCTAAAAATTTAACTTTTCACTTTTTAGAAGAAATTTAACTTTTTTGTTAAAACTTTATATTTTGATCTGACAATTCGTCCATTTTGATCGAAAATTAAACTGTTTGGCTAAAATTAGGGCATTTAATTTAAAGTTGTACTCTTCGGTAAATAAGTACATTTTTGGTTGAAAAATCATATTTTTGGATTGAAAATTCCACTGACTTGAAAAAAAGTCGTCTTTTTGGCTTGAAAATTCAAGACTTTTGCTAGAAATTCAACAATTTTGTTGAAAATTCATGTATTTTGTTGAAAATCCTGTTTTCTTAGTTTAAAATTAAATCACTTGACAAAAAATTCATTTTTGTTGAGTAAAGAACTAATTTTCTTCTGAAAATTTAATTTTGCCATTTTTCAACTATTTGATAGAAAAATTCATATATATATATATATATATACCTTTTGTTGTAGTAGAACAAAGATTTTTATTTGTTTATAAAATTAAAGTTTTCCATTTGGATTAGTCTAAAAACTAATTTAGTCGAGATAAAATCCTAATAAGGAATAGTGGTTCTTTCTTTATTCTGAAGTTTGGAAAGAGGCTCATCTGAATCGAAGGGTACCGGCACCACCCTAAGGGTGAGAAAGAATGGAGATGCGTCATTTTTTTAGGTCGGGAGCGTGCTTTCTTTTGGTAAGGGTTTTTCCCTTTCATTCGGATAAGAACGCCCTCCTCAAGACTTTAAAGGATTACTATTGGCTATCACTCGTTTTGCATACGTCCTGCGCATGTGCTTATATACTCCATTCGTAATACGTGACCCTCTCTGAAAGGGTAGTTCACCCTATCCTTTAAAATTTAAATACGACTAGTTGAAAGCTTTTCATTGGATGCTTGAGGTCTTTATCTGCGCATGTTTTTTTAAGACTCCATCCCCTTTGTCATCGACCTCCACCCCATATCTTTAAAATAATATAGAGTCGCCACTATCGAGGGAAGGGTAAATATTTTTGGATATTCTTGAAAATGCAAATTACCGATTTTATTTCACGAATGCAGCATCAAAAAAGAGATTTCATATCTTTTTTTACTTTCACTCTTTCCCTTTCTTTTCACCTTTTTTCAAGAATTTTATTTTTTCCTTGATTTTCGAAAAACATACTTTTTCTCGGTTTTGTAGCTTAAATGCGAAGTGAATTAATAGAGCCATATAGGAAATTCCGAATATTTTTGACTAAAAGTTCACTATTTTTGGTTGAAAAGAACACTAATAAATATTTAGTTCAGCGTTTCTCTTTTTTGGTTACAAATTTTGTCACTTGGTTCAAAATTTAATTATTTTTTCAAAAATATAACAATTTTATTTAAATTATCAAAAAAAAACACCTTAAAGAATATATTTAAGTGAAGGGACTTCTATAAACTAAATTGCCAAATTAAAGCAACCCCCCCCCCCCCCCCCCCCCCCCCCCCCCCCCCCCCCCCGCCTTGAACAGTAACAGTTCAAATTCTTCTAAACATGGGATATAGAGGGATTTCCAACAAAATAGTTGAATTTTGAAAAAAGAAGATGAATTTTGAACTTTAAAAAATCAATTGTTAATTAAACAGTTGTATTAACAACCAAATAGTTGAACTTTCAAGCAAGAGAGAGGAATTTTGAGCAAAATAGTTGAAGTTTCAACCATAAAAGATTACTTTATAAAATTATTTTCAATTCAGAGAGACACATTTTCAAGTAAATGTTAGTACTTTATACAAAAAGATTAAAATATAACCAAAAACATTCACATTTTTAAGCAAAAAATTTGATTTTTCAGAAGAAATTTGACTTGTCAACGATAAAGTTCATTTTTAACGAAGAAAGATTTCTTTGTTACTATAATCTTTTCTTGTTCTTACCAAAATACAAATTTTCATCCAATTTAATTAATCAAAACAAAGAAAAAAATTTAAAAAGAAAAGTTGAATCCTGAACCAAATAGAGGAATTTTCAGAAAAGGAAGATGAATTTTAAGTCAAATAGATTAATTGTCAACTGAAAAAAATATAAGCTCAAATAGATTCGTCAAATTTACGGTTTAAAAAATTTATTTTCATTCAAAACGAACTTTCAGGCACTTTTGTTCAACCAAAAGGGACGAATGTTTAATCAAATAGGCCTGAAAGACAAATTGTAAAAAAAAGTTACATTTTTAACCAAAGAGGTTAATACAAAAGAATTATTTTTTAACAAATCAGTTCAGCTTTCAAACGAGTAGTAGAAATTTTAAATAAAAAATGATTTTTTGAATAAAAAGATAAATTTGTATCTAAAAATATAAATGTTCGACAAAAACTTGATTTTTCAACAATAAAAATCATTTTTAACTAAATTAATGAATCTTCAACCCCCAAAAAATACACTTTTCAAATTATAGTTTAACTTTAAACCAAGCGGTTCATTTTTAATCTAAAAAGATTAAATTTCAACAGCACATGTAATAATTGATATTTCAACTAAAAAATATTTTAATATGGATTAAAAAACAGTTAAATACAATTGAAAAAGACGAATTTTAAGTTGAATTGTTGAATATTCAAACAACATAGATTGTCATTTAACCAACAAATTGTAAGCTTAACCAAAAGGAATGAATTTTTAAGCAACAAGAATTATTTTCTACCAAAAAATACGCATATTCAACAAAATACAAAAATTTTCAACCAAATAGTCGGATTTTCATGTAGAGGAAATCAATGTTCAATCAAAAATATCAATTGTTAACCAAAAATGGAATAGTTACATTTTTAATTGAATAAATAATAATTACAAAAAAATCCAACAAAGTAGTTAAATTTTCAACCAAAGAGATGAATTTTCTTCCAAACAGTTGACTCTTCAATTTTAAATGATGATTATAAACCAAGAAGATAAACACAAAAAAATGAATATTCAACGTTCAAAGAAGTATTTGAATTTTTGAACAAATAAAATAGAATTTTTTAATCAAATAGTTCAATATCCAACCAAAAAGTTGAATTTTCCACTACCACTTTTAAATAAATTGTTGAATTTCGAAGACAAAAAGAGAAATTATTTTTAAAAAAGGTCGAATTATCAACCCTAAAATATGATTTGTAAACAAAAAATGTAATCTTCTATCAAAAAATTTACTTTTGATCAAAATGGTTGAATTTTCAACTAAAAATATACTTTTTCAACAAAGAAGTTGATTTTTAAACAAAATAGATCAATTTTTAACTACAATAATGAGTCCTTTATCAGAAAGATAACAAAGATGTGTTATTAACGGAAGACGTCATAGTTGATATCAGGATTTTAATTTAAAATAAAAAACTCTTGAATTCGACGAAAAAAGAAGAATTATCAATAAAATAGTTGAATTAACAAACAAAACTGATTTTTTTTAACCAAACAGTTGAAAATTGGATGCATTTTCAAGCAAGAAGAATAATTTTCTACGAAAAAGACAATTTTGTAATCATGATACATAAATTTTTAACCAAATAGTGGAATTTTGAACTAGGAAAGATCAATTATCAATTAAAAATATCGATTTGTAACCGAAAATGGAATATTTACATTTCTAGTTAAAGAATATATTCTAAATCATTAATTTTAAAGAAAATAGTTCAATTTTCATTAAAGGAGATTAATTATTGACTAAAATGATAAATAATGAATAAAAAATAATTTTTCAACAAAGCAGTTTAACAGTCAACTCAAAAGTTCATTTTTTAATCAAGAATATTCTTCTTTTTTAATGAAGTTTTTTATCATTCAGCCAAAGAGAAAAATCGATTTTCAAACAAAAAACAAGACAATTTATAACAAATTAGTTCAACCATTTAGATGCATTTTGTACTAAAAAAAATAACTTTTAAACCAAAAGGTTGCATTGTCAACAAAATAATTGAATTAAAAAAATTTGTTTGAACTTTCTTGCAAACATGGAGGCAGAAAGAATTCTTTGAAAACAGGGGGAAATAAAGGAATAGATAAAGAGTGTAAAGTCAGAAATATGAAAGTGATTTTCTCACTTATGAAGTTCGTACTCTTTCTTTCACTGCCCCCCCCCCCCCTCCCTCTAGACATTTATCAACAACCGTTTTTGGCACAACACCCCCACCCCACCCTTAATTTGTTAACGTAATTTATGGACAGCCCCGAAGAAGTAAAATAGAAGAAAATGTAAAAATAAATAAATATAGTAGACAGACAAGTCAGTCCAAGATTGTACCAAGCAGGGTAGTTGGCGTCCATTTCTTTCCTTCTTTTAATCTTACTTTCCGCAAACGAGCAGCCAGGCGTTAATTCGACGGCATTGATTGCCACACGAGTCCCCCACTAGTTCTTTTCTACAACCCCTCCATTTCATGAATCTCCCTCTTCTCTTCGCACTTTTTCTTTTTACATCCTTTACCATCGAACTTTTTCCACCCTCGGGCAACATTCTCGCATTCGCTCGTTAAAGAACCTTAATACCATTTTTCCCCGCCAATTGAATCCAGACTCGTTTCTTATTTTTAAATCATTTGGGACTTTCAAATTTTAGATAAAAAGGATAAATACTTTAAAGTGGAATTCCACTTTTAATATGCACGAGAAAGAAATTAGGATTTAATCAAGTAAATATTGGTGTGATACGGACAATAGAAAATGTTCCTGGTCGAAGAAAATTTGTCTTATTTCAAGTAAAAGTTCTTTATTTATTTCATTGATATTTTGAAACATATCAGGAGGCTTTGAATGATTTCGAAGGATTTCAAAGGGTCTTAACAAATTTTGAGGGACTTTACAGACTTTCAGGATTTTAAAGGAATTTTATTGGACTTCCAAACATTTCCACTAATTTTACAGGTTTTAAAGAACATCCAAGAGTTTTAAGGCTTTTTTTGGATTTTGAGGATTTTTGAAATATTTCAACTAATTTAAAAATATTTTATCGGTTTTCAGGAGATTGAAAAACATTTCCACAGAGTTGACATAATTTCGAAACATTTCGAGGGAGTTTAGTGGGTTAAAAGATTCCCAAACATTTTCGAAGATTTTAAGGAATTCCAAATGATTTCAAGACATTTCAAAATGTTCAGTCTTTCAAAGAATACTCCTGTGTTTCTTCTTGTTCTTTTCTCCTGCACACCTGCGCTCCTTTTCTAATTTTTTCCTGTACTTCTACGTCCCTTTTTTTACTTTTATCCTGCAATCCTGCACTACATTTTGCAATTTTCGCTTGCACCTCTGCGTAACTTTGTGTTTTTCTTATCCGCCACTAAATTCCTTTTTTACTTTTCTGCAGCACTCTCGCGTTATTTTTTGTACGCATATTCTGCACTAGCACGCTTCTTGCTGTAGTTTTTTTGTTGCACTACTGCAAGCCTGTATTACATTTTGAACCTTTCTTCTGTATCTCTGCATTCTTTCTTATAGTTTTCTCCTGCTGTCCTGCATTCCTTTTTGCAGTTTTTACCGGCACACCTGCATTTCTTTTTATATACATTCCCCTGCACTCCTCAATTCTTTTTTATACTTTTGTCCTCCACTCCTGATTTCATTTTGTACATTTTTCCTGTAGTCCTGCATTTTTTGTTCTACCTTCCTTCTATACTCCTGCGTTCCGTTTTGCACTTTTCACTTGCACAGCGGCGTTCCTTTTTGTACTCTTTCATACACGCCAACATTTCTTTTGGTACTTTCTCCTGCGCTCCTGCTATCCTTTTTGTTTTTCTTATGCACTACTGGCTTACTTTTTTAATTTTCTCCCGTACTCTCGCGTTATTTATTGTACTCGCGTTCTGCACTTATGCACTTCTTCTTATACTTCCCTGCTGCATTCCTTCACACTTGTATTACATTTTGTACTTTTTTCTGCATCTCTGCATTCTTTCATATACTTTTCTTCTGCTCTCCTACGTTCCTTCTGGCAGTTTTTACCGAAAAACCTGCATTTCTTTGTGTATTTCCTCTGTAATCCTCAATTCTTCTTTATACTTTTCTTCTGCAGTCCTGATTTCTTTTTGTACATTTTTCTTGTAGTCCTGATTTTTTTATATATTCCTTCTGCACTCCTGCGTTCCTTTTTGCACTTTTCAACTGCACACCGGCGTTCCTTTTGGTACTTTTCTATTGGACACCTCCGATACTTTTGGTACTTTCCTCCTATACTTCTGCATTTTTTTATTCATTTCTCCTACACTCATGAGTTTCTTTTTTTACTTTCTTCTACACTCCTGCAATTCCTTTTGTATTTTTCTCTTGTGCTCCTGTATTTCATTTTGTACTTTTCTTCAGCATTGCTGCGTTTCCTTTTATTTTTATCTCCTGCACTCCTGAGTTCCATCTTGTAACTTTCTCCTTCATTCCAGCATTATTTTTCATACTTTTCTCTTGCACTCCTGCGTTCCACTGTATAATGTTTTGCGTTCTGCTTTCCTGTTAGTACTTGTTCTTTCATTCGACTTAATATGCTTTTTATGTTTTTCTTTAGCACTACTAAATTCCTTTTCTACTTTTCTCCTGCACTTTTGCGCTATTATTCGAATTTTTCTTCTGCACTACTTGCATTCCTTCTTATACTTATTTGCTGCACTACAACACGCCTGTGTTCCATTTTTTACTTTTTTCCTGAATTTTTGCATATCCTAATAATATATATTTTTCTCTTGCACTCCTGCGTTCCTTTTTAACTTTTCACCTGCACACCTGCGTTCCTTTTGTACTTTTCTTCTGCACTTCTTGCATTCCTTTTTATACTTTTATCCTTCACTTATGCGTTCCTTTTCCACTTTTCTCCTGCATTTATGCGCTTCTTGTTGTACTTTTTTTCTGCAATCCTGCACGCCTGTATTCCATTTTTTGCTTTTCTTCTGCATTTCTGCATTCTTTCTTATATTTTTTTCCTGTCCTCCTGCGTTCCTTTTTGCACTTTTCACCTGCACACCTGCTTTGCTTTTATACTTCTCCTGCACCCCTGAATTCTTTTTTACAATTTTTTCTCCTACACTCCTGATTTCTTTATCTTATACGTTTTTCCTACAGTTCTGCATTCTTTTTTATACCTTTCTCCATACTCCTGCTTACTCCATACTTTTCTCTTGCACTCCTGCATTCTTTTTTAAACTTTTTGCCTTACCTGCTTAACTATTGCGTTCCCTTTTTTTTCTTGTGTTTAGAAAAATCGCTGATTCTTCATCTATAAGAAAGTAAATACAGTTGCTAAAAGGAAACAAAATTAATGAGTAAAAACACTTATGCATAAGTACCATTCCATATAAGAAATAAAAAATAAAGTGGAAACACCCGAGATCAGTTTGTAGCAATTATTGTGAATAAGACCTGACCCGAAAAAAATACTTTACACGATTACTTTGAATATTGAAATTTCTGATAATAATGAATATCAAAATGAAAAGTATATTTTCTTAAAGTAATAACTATAGAAGATGACAAAAAGGAAATAATTTGAAAAAGAGTCATACTTTATTAAAGAATCGTATTTTTATGGTTCGGTTATAGCTATAGTATAACTGAGCATTTGCTCGATGCAAACGATCGAGATAAATGGTCCGGGACAGGGCAGAAGGTGGAGTCGAGGAGAGTAGAAGATCCTGCAGGCAGGGTGTCAGTAAGGGATGGTATAGCAGAGACAAAGAAGGATAAAGAGAGAAAATAGGGGAAAAGAGGACAGGGGTCGAGTGCGGGGGTCAATCTATAATAAAGCCGGCGCTATCTCGTCCGGCTAGTGCGAACGAACACCCTGAGCGTCGTAAAAAAAGGGGACGTTGCTTAAGAACGGATTACGAGGGAGAAATCGCAGAACCGATGGCCACCATTGATGTGGACTACAACCTGTGCTTGCAGGGACTCGAGAGTCCCTCTTCAATATTCAGATCAATGAGATTGCATTTTCTGATTAGTCGCAAAACAAAAACATAAAATTTCAAGATCAAAGAAATAGTTCTTTTCAGGAAATGCACTCATAAAAATGGATTTTCGTAAATAATTGAATGGTTCCGGGGTATAAAGACCTAATTGACAAATTTTCGGAAATGTGTTTAATTGACTCAAGCTAACTGTTTTTGCCTCATCCAGGCCCTGAAGTAGATTTAACTAAATAAATTATTATAATAAATTCGAGAGTCAATAAGAAGTAAATAGGGGCATTCCAATTTATTTCGCGTTAAGTTTTGATACTGACCAACAATAAATTATCAAGGTATTTGACAACCATTTGTCACGTAAATTTATTATATTCCTTTTTTGTATTTCTAAAGTTGTTTTTTTTTAAATACAAGGGTGCAGAAAAATGTCAATTCCTGTAGATATTATAGAAATTAATGCAAAATGAAATTCTACCATTTAAAATGAAATTGAATGAATTCAAACGTATTCTACAGTCTTTAAACTTTTATATAACATTAATAAAAGTGACATTTTTTTCAACATGTTCGATACGTTATTAAGATTACAGTTTTTAATGTTTTTAATGAAAACTTACCTGATAAGGTTCTTTTTCTATCGGACTTTTCAGAATTTGAGCCATTTTTCAATTTTTAATGATAAAGTATTAAAAAATCTTAGGGACAACGAGAAATTTTCAAATTAATATATACTTTAAATCCTGAATTTTTTAATTTTCTCCTTACAATATATATATATATATCTTCTTATGGTGTTGAAGAATTAATCTCATTTAGTGAAAAATTCTACTATTGATATAAACATTTAATTGTTTCGTAGCATATGCAACTATTTTGATGAAAAATCATATTTTTTGTTTTGAAATTCAACTAATTGGCTAAAACTTAAACTACTTTGTTTAATTTTTCAAAAAAACTGTGTTATTAGAAAATAATAAAAATTCTTAACGTCTTCACAGACTAGATGGAGCTATAGATTAAAAAAAAATTAATTAGAATGTCTTTAGCTCGATTCCCAGCGCAGCGACGGAGAAGATCTTTTTTCAGAAAAAAATTATTTATAATACATGGTTAAAATTTCATTTTTATTGTTAAAGAATCATCCCTATGGAAAATCTAAATAATTTTGTTCTTAATTTAAAATCAACCCTTTGTAGTTGAAAATTTAACTACTGAGTTAACATCTCAAGTATTTTAGTGAAAATTAGTCATTTTTTGTTCAATTTAACAGTTCTTTATTTCAAATTAAAGACTCTTTTCTTTAAAATATGAACTGTTACAATGCTTTGTTGTTAAAACTTTTATTGATTTGTGAGAAATTCTTTTTTTCTAGTAGAGAATTAATGCCTTTGACTGAAAATATACCAATTTAATTCTTGGTACTTTATAGTGGAAAATGCAACTATTTGCTTGGAATGGATGTATTGTATTGGGCATTCGTTGTATTTTTAAATTCGTCGTTTGTAGTTTAAATGTCAATACATGTTTCGTTGAGAAAATTTATCTGTATTGTAGTGAATTCATCTTTTTGGCTACGAAATTTAACAATTGGAACAAATTGGACTATAGTGTTAAAAATGTTGTTTTTGTTTGGTTAAGAATAAATTTCTTTACCTGGAAATTTAGTTTTGTTGTTGTTGCAATTTCATCTTGTTCAATGAAAAATAAATATTTCAAGTAAGAAAAATCATAGCTCATTCAAACGTTTTTTGTTATAATTTTTCAAGAATTAAATAATTTATTAATAAGCATACGTTCGCGCGTCTTCAGATATGAATTTAAAAATTGTATTATTATTATTACACCATTGAGCCATTTCCCTTTCGGGGCAGGCGTGACTCACTCGGTAGGGGAAAAGAGTAGTGTGTGGAAGGGATAGAGAATTTTTAGATTGATCCAGAATTCTCGTGTTATTTAAGTAAATAACACGTTCGTTCCGCAACACTGCTCCGACCCAGGTTGCTGATCAATCTCGCTAGCAATCACCCCAAGCGAAGAACCTCACGAAGCCGTTATGTAA
>NC_046664.1:60621735-60626150 GCF_010883055.1 Belonocnema kinseyi
GAACCATCTTAACCGACTTCTTTCCCATGTGTCTACTAGCGTCTCTTCTGCACCACATTCTTTTAGAATTATCTCGTTACTTACTTTGTCCATCAGCGTTTTCCCGCTTATTATGCGCATGAATCTCATGTCAATTGTATTAATTTTACTCTTATCTTTTTCTTGATAAGTCCATGTCTCGCTACCGTATAGTACAGTCGGTACAAATATAGAATTATGTATTGCCGTTTTAGTTTTATTTCGAGGCGTTCTAACGGTAGGGTGCCAACGCACGCGACACGACTTGACGGTACTTAACCAAAAATAAAAGCAATAAAAAACTAACCGAGAAGTTAGCGCTAGAAAGTCTTGCTCGCGTAATTGAGCAAGATGAGGCTAGAAGTTGGCTAAAACTAAAAGGTGCTCACTCGCTTCATCAATTCATGAAAGTTCTATCTCAGGCGAGCAAAGCATGAAGATTGCCACTTCTCGCGTTTGGATTATAAGCGAGAAGTGGCACCTTCATTCTTTACTCGCTCGAGATAGGACTTTAATGTTTCGATAGAGCGAGCGAGCATCTTCTAGTTTTGGCCAACTTCTAGCTCCATCTTGTCCAATTTCGCGATCTAAAACTTTCTAGTTCTTACTTCTTGGTTAGCTTTTTATTGTTTATATTTTTGGTTAAGTATCATCTAGTTGATCGGGTGCGTTGGCATCCTATCGTTAGGACGCCTCGATTTGATATATTTTTACTTCTGATAAGGGGACCTGATCTACCAATAACCTCCTTACCTTCGTTTATGCGTCTATATAATTCGTCATCTATCTTCCCGTCCCTAGTAAATAAGCAACCAAGGTGTACAAACTTATCAACATGTTCAATTCTCTCATCATTTAATAAAATATTGCATAGTGTTTTCTCACTCTTCCTTTCGAACACCATAGTTTTTGTTTTATTTGCATTAATTTTAAGGCCCATGCTCCTCATGCTTGCATCTAGTTTATTCAACATTCTTTTTAGGTCTTCGATAGACTCTGCCATAACAACCTTATCATCTGCGAACGCTAACCCACGTACCCTTACGGTTTCGAGATCCACACCCTCTTCGTCGAAGAGAGCCATTCTTAAACACTTGTCCATAAATAATATAAATAACCATGAAGACATAACGCATCCTTGTCTAACTCTTTGAATAATATCGAAACAGTCACTCAGTTTCCCATTCACTCTTACACTCGCTTTGATACCTGTATATATTGTTTTTGTAGGAGCCATCCATTGACTCCATACTCTTTGAGGACTTCCCAAAGTTTACTTCTATCTACCTTGTCAAAAGCTTTTTCTAGGTCAACAAATGCACAAAAAACTTTTTTTCCTATTTTTAAACTTTTTTTTTGTTATTTGCCTTAAGCTGAATATTTGATCCGTACATACCTTCCCAGCTTCTGTTATTTTTATTACCCTACGAATAAGTATTTTTGAATATATTTTACTTACGGTGCTTAATAAGCTAATCCCTCTATAATTATTGCAGTTGTTTTTATCTCCCTTTCTCTTGTATATTGGTACGATAATCGTTATTTTACAATCCTCTGGGACATCTCCCATGTCGAAACATAAATTTATCAATTCGCACAGTCTATGTGGTATGCACGCGCCACCGTGTTTAACATTTCAGCGTTAATACTGTCTACCCCGGCAGCCTTACCGTTTTTCAAGTACTTAATTATATCCCTAAACTCAGTGACACAAACTTTCTCAATAACATCGTTGTATTCATCTTTTAAAATATTTAGATGCGCCTTTTTTCATACTATTTTCAAGCAATTACATTTTTTGTTTTAAACAAACTAAGCGTGTGATTGAAAAACAAAAAAAAAACCATATGATTCGCCTCCGAAATATCTAGATGTCCCTTTTTTTAAATATTGTTGAAACAATTACATTACTTGTTAATAATTTTAAACTTTGCAAAGCATGATAAACAAACTGATTTGTTCAACCAAAAAACTACAAACTAATTTTTAATGAAAAAAAATAGGAGAATATTTATATTTAGGAGACAAATTCGAAGTTATATTTTGTTTTTTTGATAGAGGTCTTAGATTGTTTATAATTAATTACAACAGTGTGGAAACCATGGCTGGAGCCCCATAAACATAAGCTTATCAGTAAGTAATTAAATGTTTTGTAATGGTTTAACAAACGCGCATGTAGATATTTGATATACGAATTCAAGGGTGCTTTTAGTTTTTCGATCGGACGATTTAAAATCCCCTGTCATTTCTCGATTTTTACAGGTCAAGATTTTCAATTTTCCCGGCCAAATAAAAGTAATATTATATTTGTCGCAAAATGCAAGCATTTATTTTAAATCATGACATTCACTTTAATCATCCTTCAACACGACAGAACAAAAAGTGCAAAATAAATAAAATGATGAAGTTTTAAATTGATTTGTGGAATTTTAAATCAACCAGATTAATTTTCAACTAAAATGGTGAATATTTAATTTAAATACTTGAATTTTTAACCAAAAAGATACATTTTTCAACAATAAGATGAATTTTTATATAAAAAAGACGAATTATGCAGAAACTGTATGAATTTTCGAAAAAAGTTTTGAAATTTTAAGTTTAATTTTTAAATAAAAAATATCAGTTATCAACCAAATACTTGAATTTTCCTTCAAAAAGATAAAATTTTAACCAAAACTAGAATAATTCAATTTGCAATTAGAAAAGTAAATTTTAAACAGAAAAAAACGAGTTTTCGGCGAAATTAATTAATTCTCAACTGAAAATATACATTTTTAAGCAAGAAAGGAATAGTTACGTCTTCACCCGAGTAAAAATACTTCGACTTGGGTTCAACTTGGTTATGTCTTGAGTTCGTCTCCAAGGCATCGATGTCTGGCGGCGTCTCAAAACTGAGTCGAGACATAGGTCTTCGTCCTTATTTTATGGCCACGACATTATGGCCTTGTCTTGGTTAAGACGACGTTTACCTGACTCAAGACGAGCCTTGTCCTGGCTGAGATGATCGAAACTTTTTTGGCTGATAAATGATATTAAAACTAAAGAATTAAAATTTCGTAATTATTAAATTAGTAATAAGAAAACAAACATTTTCGGTATCATCATGAAATAAGTATAACACAAACAACAATCCGTAAATAAGTTGATTTAATATATATATATATATATATATATAGATTTTTTTTTCGGTTTTGATTCTCTAGAATCAAACCGAAGGGCCTATGACAAAGCCACCAAACGCATCCCCGGGTTGCGGATAGAGGGTTCCTGTACCAAGGGTTTCTGCTGAATATGGTTACAAAAATAAATAGGCAGACGCGGACAATTGTCCAAGGGTGGTCCCGAAGGAATTAACCCCCAAGTGGAGGTTTGAAAACCGTGCCGAGAGCTGAATGGCACCTGGGTGAGGTGTCTAGAACGGTGACTCTGGGAAACCGGGCGACCTCTCAGAGTACGCAGCCTTATCCTTGCATGCGGGGCTCTACAAGGATGGACGAACCCCTTTCCCTAGCTTCTCGTGGGAACAACAATGACAACACCAAACATAGTTGTAGTAAGTGCGGTTCAAAACAACAGAACGCGCAGGGCTCCCGACAATGGGTCGGCCAACAATGCCGACCAACCTAGAGCTGGGGGAGCCAATGAAAATGGATTGAATGCGATGGATCGGCGGGATCTCGCGACCTTTGGGTGGACGGATCAACTCAATCACGACTTGCTAAAGTGCTACGATGCGAGTGTGGCCCGTAAACGGGGTTACATGGCACGGCTGCATGCTCTGTGGTGCGAGAAACACCCGGAGCTATCGCACTTTTCGCAGCAACGTCTGCGAAACTATGCTGAACTACTCCGTAAAAGGGGCTATTTAAGCGGAACGCCTACTCTACCACAGCTAGAACAAGCCGGCAACAAAGAAAGAGAGGCGACACTAAGACCAACCGCGGACAGGCATCCAATAGATGAAGAGCGATGCTTTACGACCCGGAGAAACATCAACACCAAGGTTTCTTTCAAGCCTAAAGATCTGGCTGAAATGGATGACGAGCTTCGTGGACATTTTTCCCGTGAATCCGATCTCTGGGCTATCAATTATTGTGTGTATAATGCAGCGAGAGCTTTGGCCGATGTGAACCGTAGAACAAAACCAACGGCTGATCATAAGATCAAAAGACGAATGCATCAACTTGCCATAAAGATAGGCTAGGCAAGACAGTACGCGTCCCGCATTCAATGTGTGATTGACTACATCACATCTGGCAGGAATTTTATCGCCAAGTTTCGAAAGTTCGCGCGCTAACTCCGGACCCGTTATCACACACTTAACAAGTCAAAGCTGCTGAACATCAGGCAGCATATTGTTGAGAGAATACGTATACTATCTGACGCTAAGAGAAGTC
>NC_046664.1:60626250-60628559 GCF_010883055.1 Belonocnema kinseyi
TAGGGGTGAGCAAAATGCATCAAATCTAATATATCTCGAGTACTCACTCCTGAAAGCCCGGATTAAGAAAGCACAAGAGAAAAACTTTCGTGAACAGCTCCTGGATAAGAGAATGCACGGTATCTTCCACAGAAATGTGAACGATCAGTCAATGTCTTGTGAGCTAACGTTTGCTTTCCTTAAATCGCCCGGATTGAAGTCTGGTACAGAGGGTTTCATTTTTGCATGCCACGACGATGTCATTTCCACCTTAACATACCGTCGCCACATTTTGAGCCAAGACATTCCCGATGATAGCTGCAGGGCGTGCCATGCACACCCCGAGCATTTAGCTCACATACTATCTAGTTATCCAACTCACGCGGGAACGACCTACATTCAAAAGCACAATGCGGCACTAAGAGTGCTTTATTACCATCTCTGTCACTCCTACGGCATTCACTTTAATATCACTCCTCTAAATGCTTCTAGGGAAATTGAGTCAATTGTCGAGAATGGGAAGTGCCGCATATACTGGAACTTTATATTCTCGACAATTGTTTCTGTTGCTCACTCGAGGCCTGACATGGTTCTTCTTGACTTCGAGAAGCGAACCATGTTCGTTATCGAATTTTCGGCACCAACTGACAAAAAAATCATAGCCAAGGAGAATGAAAAGAAAGAGAGGTATCGAGACCACCTTATAAGGGAGTTGCAACAATTGTACCCGGAATATTCTGTTAAACTGATCGTCCTTATCATCGACGCTCTTGGAGGTGCCAAGCTTTCACTTGCTAATGGCCTAAAAAGCATCCCTGCGTGTCAGCAAAATGCTAGAACACTTGCGGGAAAAATGCAGAAGGCGGTTGTCCTTGTGTCGCTCCGTGTTCACAGGGTGCACGAGGCTTTTGCCGGATCGTCGTATTGATTCCTTCATAAACTGTAACCACCTATCTCACGGTTGTACAATGATACCGAAAATGATGTTCGGTTTTACGTATTTCTAACAGTTTAGAAGATCCTTATAGAAAGTTACACTTTTTATTATTTCAAAGAAAATTTTGAAGGGTTATACTCGTTCAGATCTCGTTCAGCCAAGACAAGGCTCGTCTTGAGTCAATTAAACGTCGTCTTAGCCAAGACAAGCCTCGACTTAAGACAAGTAAACCCGTTTTCCTGTCGTGGCCATAAAAGTAAGACGAAGGCCTATGCCTCGACTCAGTTTTGAGACGCAGCCAGACATCGATGTCTTGGAAACGAGCTCAAGACATAACCAAGTCGAACTCAAGTCGAAGCATTTTTACTCGAGTATATCAACCAAAAATTTGAATTTGAGACCCAATTGTAGAATTTTTAAAGCAAAATATCAATTTTCTATAAAAAAAAGAATCTATAGCTAAATATTTTGTATTCAACTAAACCAATGAATTCTTAATAAAAAATAGAATAGTTGAATTTTCCACATAAAAGAACATTTTTTAACGAAAAAGATTACATTTCTATCAAAAAACGTACATTTTCCAATCCAAAATGGAATAGTCAAAGTGAATTTCCAACTCAAATGATTAGTCTTCTACTAAAAGGTATTTAATTAACTAAATGCTAAATGCTAAATTGTTACAAACTAAATGCTAAATGCTAAATTGTTACATTTTCACCTAATCTAGATATAATTTCAATAAAAATAAAATAATTAAATTTTCAGTAATACACTTAAATTTAAATAAAATCAAAGTACATTATCAACCATACAGTATAATTTTCAACCAAAAAGATTAGATTTCTTTTAAAAAAGATCATTTTCCACAAAAAATTAAAATGTTACATTTTTAGTTAAAAAAATTAATTCTAAATAAGAAAAAAATAATTTCAACCAAAAATATTAATTTTTAACCAATCAGATGAGTTTTCTACCAAAATAGACGAATTTTTAACAAAGTACAGAAATCTTCAAACAAAATGAGAAATTAGTCACCAAGCCGCTTGAATATTCTTCCACAAATTAATTAAATTTTGAACAAAAAAGAAAAGTTTGGCTAATAAAATGATGAATCTTTAACCAGAAGAATTAAGTTGTAAGAAAATAGTTCATATTTCAAGCAAACAGTTGAATTTTTAACCAAAAAAGATGAATTTGTAACGAAATAGTTTGCATCCTTAAACAAAAGAGATTATTTTTGAACGAAAACGGTTGCAATTTTTAACTATAATAATAAAATTTACTTCAAATTTGGTTTTTCGAATTCTGGAGTCACCTGATCTATAAAAACTCCGTTATCTAATAAAGTCTATTTTTATTTCAGTCTAGAATGTTTTTGTAAAAATGTATG
>NC_046664.1:60628659-60647013 GCF_010883055.1 Belonocnema kinseyi
ATGCTTTATATTCTCTTAAATAATTCATAAATGCTCCATTAGAGCTTAAATGTTGACGACCTTGAAGTTTGCGACAGATATGGGTTTCAAAGTTGTGTAATTAATTTAAAAAAAACTAATATTCGAATCAAAAACATAAGAACACCCCTAGATTTGTCTCCGAAAAATCTCGATGCGGTTTTTTTATTCAAATAATTTTTTTAACAGTTATATCACTGTTTATAGTTCTGCAATTGTTATAAACGAAATAATTATCGTATTGAAAGAATGCATAAAACCATAGCATTCCTCTCCAAAATATCTCGATGCGGTTTTAAAAATTTTTTGTTTTAAATCAGTTTTTCAACAATTACTGCATTTCTTGTTTAGCAAACATTTGCTGATTGCCTGTATATATGGATTTTGAAATTGCGTAAAATTTAAAAAAAAAAACAATAGTCCTATCAAAAAAATAAAAACATCCCTAAATTCGTCTCCGAAAAAACTCGATGTGGTTTTTTGTTTTTTCGTTTAAACAATTTTTTAAACAATTAAAACCTAGATTCGTTTCCCAACAAACTCGATGCGGTTATTTTGGAGACGAAACTAGGGTGTTTTGAATTTTTTTAACGACTATTAGTTTCATTTTTTTAATTAATCACGCAACTTTGAAATCCATATCCACAGGCCATCAGCAAATGTAAGCTAAACATCAAGTGCAATAACTGTTGAAAAAATGGCTTGAACAAACCGTTTCGACATATTTTTGAAAGGAATGCAATGGTTTTGTTTATTTATTGATCCGAAAATAATTTTTTTATAACAATTGCAGAACTGTAAAAAGTGATATAATTGTTTGAAAAGTAGTTTAAACAAAAAAACCGCATCGAGATTTTTCGGAAACGAATTTATGGGTGTTTTTATTTTTTTAATATGACTATTACTTTTTTTTTTTTAATGAATTAAGAAACTTTCAAATCCATATCTGCGGCAAACTTCAAGCTCGTAAATGCTGAACATATTCATCAGAGCATTTGTTCAAAATAAATTCTTGGGCTCACTCCCATCCCCTTCAACCCTAAAAACTTACCATTCATTTAAATCCATGCACCTGCAATTTATGCCAAACAACAGGTGACACATGTCCCCTCATATTTACATGTGAGCCCCTGTTTCTGGTGACCCTTTATGCTAATGAAGCGGGATAAATATGACGAGCAAGGCTGATTTAATCAGTGGCACTGGCACTTTAAAGCTCATTTATTCAATAGGGTGCAGACCAATGCCGATTATAATACCACCTGAATGTGGCAACGAATTCCGAATGTAAAATTGTTAGGTAGATCTCGAAAAATCGAGAGAATACTCGGTATTTCACGGGTTAAATACAATCTGAAATTAACATAATCACTTCCTCATATAATTACACACGCCTCGAGGCATGAATTTCTCCCATAAAATTCTGATTATTTCAAGTACTCTTGGGAGTACATGATATGTTTTAAATCACAAAAGTACAAATTGTGTTGCATGTTCTCCGGTTTTGTTTGTGAGTATAAGATTTATCACTAATCTTACTTTGATGCTCGTTAATTATCTCAGCAAGTAGGTCACAACATTTCTTGGTATAGAAAATCAACATTTTAATTATTAGATAAGATTATTATACGAAATTTAATCTTTGAACTTGTTTATTAATTTGGAATTAAATATAATGAAAGACAATAATTTTCCCCCACTTTTTTTCTGACTAACTTTTAATTTTCCCTGGCCTGATATTCAAAGTCAAACATTTGAATATTGTAAATTTTTAATACAGAATATTTAAGAAAAGCAATAAAACCATTTCAAATTTAAATTGATAATTTTTTTAATGGCTGTTACAGACAAATTTACGTAAACATGACCAATTTAATAATAAATAAAAACATTCAGGATAAATTCATAAGAATTCAAAACAATTTAAGTTAAATTTAAATGAATTTGAAAATTTTAATTGATTTCAGGTAAATTTAGTGAATTTAGAGGCATTAAAGAAAAATGAGAAGAATTCAATGATATTCGTAAAAAGTAACGGAGAATTGAATCCATTGAATTGAGTAGAATTGAGTGATTTTAGAAGAATTTTAGTGACATGATAAAATTCAAGAGAATTGAAAAGAATTTTAAACAATTCAGGATAAATTAATCACAAATATTTGAAAATCTATTCAAATCCTGAAAAAGTATTAAAATACCATAGGATCATTCAAAAAGCTTTAAATGCATGGAAATCATCAGAAATCTTATAAAATCTTTCGAAATCTTTGAAAATATTTGAAAACTATATAGGTATATAGTAAAATTGTTCTATGTCTTCTGAAGTTGTGTGAAATTCTTTACAATTGCATTAAATATTCAAAATCGTTAAAATCAATCCTTTTAAATATCTTGGAATTTTTCAAAATATCCTTAAATCATTTCAAAAGAATTTGAAATGCCTTTGAATTATTAAAAAAAAATCCTTGAAATCTTTTCAAACCCCCTCAAATTATTGAAATAAGTTAAAAATAAAAATTGGTAATATCCAAAGATTCTTAAACAAAATTTAAAACTTTAGAAATTCCTTGAAATATTTGAAAATATTGGATTAAAATATTATGAAATTCAATGAAAATACATAAAATCTAATGATATTTCCTAGAATTTTGGGAAATTTATTAACACATTGAGAGCTTTTGAAAACCATTATAATAATTGGATTCCATGAAAATCTCGTATAAAGTTCCTTAGAATTTTTAAATATATTTTGAAACCTTATAGGCCAGATAAAATTGTTTCTTTAAAATACAATGGAAAATTTGTCAACTGATCGAAAATCGTTCAAATTTTTGGAAATCCCTTTATATTTTTTGTTAATATTTTCAAAGTGCTTTAAAATGTTATAAAACACCCAAAAACGTTTCAAATTGCTTGAAATCTCTTAAAATCCTTTGAAACATTTTAGAACATTCGAAAATTGCGTGAAATTGAAAAAAATTGCCATAATTTTTTATTACCTTTGAAATAACTTTAAGTTATTGAAGTCTATTAAAAATACCCAAAGATATTTAAAATTTTAAAGCTCTTAAAAATCCCTACGAGGTTTTTTAAATACCCTGAAATCTCTCAAATTCTTTGAAATCCTTGCAAATATTTTGAAAAGTTTGAAAATCTTTGATGATATCCTACGAAATCCCTCAATTTTTGTGAATAAACTCTTTGAAACCCTTAAATCTTTAAAATTCTTTTTAATGCAATCAAATGATTGAAATGTAGTTAAATTTCCTTGAGATCTTTCAAAATACCCTTAAATATTAAAAAATTTTTGGAATTTGTTGAAATTGCTTTAAACTTTTTGAAGCTCTTACAAATTAAAAAAAAAATTTGTAATGACCTAAATCTTGAAAATGTCTTCAGATTACTGAAATATATTAAAAATTCATCAGAAATAATTTTAAATCCTTTTTAAAAAATTGAAATCGGTTAAAAATGCTTAAAATCTTTTAAAATACCTGTGAATATTTAAGAAGAATTCAGGAAAATTGAAAAATATGTATAGACCTGAATTTATTAGTTTTTGGTTGAACGGGTTAATTTATTGAAAGAAAAGTGACTAAACTGACATTTTCAATTTGAAAAGTTACCATAGTGAATATTTTAAAGAAAGTGACTTTAAAGTGATAGAGAAAGAAAACTAATTTAAACTGACTTTGTGGGTCCCTTGATTATTCTTCAAAGTTACTGGAAGTGCTTCTTACCGAAATTTCTTGACTCTTTTGCAATTGTTTGTATAATTTATCAAAGCTAAATATAGGTGAAAACTCTAGGCCAATTTTTAAAACTCATTTTCCAATTGTGCGCCGATAAATTGTATTTCGTGCACGAAGTGGCTATAATTTCCTTTATTACGGTTATGCCTCACAGGCGATTCTTCAAGGAATCGGTAATGGCAGCATTGTCGTTTCCCGCAAACAATACAAAAATTATGTTCACGAGAGTTTTCCACCGAGTTTCGTAATCTTTCTCTCAGTTTCATTTCGCGACCCTGCGGGAGTCGGTCGTTTATTCAGGACACATGATGAGCGCAACGCGATACTAGGCGAGGCAAAAACGCCAAAGCGATTCTTCCAAGGTGGCTAACTTTTGCGATTTAGGGCATAATTTTCGAAGGAGATGCTGGACTCCGCTATTTATTCCTTCCTTAAACTACCGAAGGCTGCTGTCTTCGAAATATACGAGCCATAAGAAACACCTTCGCAATTCTACCGTACTTTTGAAAAAAAGCTTCTATCTGTATCTTATTCTATACTTTTCTTCCCCTGATTCCCCTACATTTCCCTACTTCATCTCCCTCACTTCTCCCTTCGCCCCTCATAACACAACTTTCTTCCTCCACTAATTCCCCCTCTCTTCATTTCTCCACCTAAAACTTCCATTCTCCTACCTCCCTCCCCCATCCATCACTTTCCTTCAACTACTGTCCATCATTTTCAGTCACTCCCCACACATCCTTTACTTCAACTTTCTGATTTTTCCTCATTAGCTATACTTTCGCTATTCTTCTTTCGCCCACTTATCCACCCCTTATTTTACCTTTCTTCCCCTCCTCTCCCCTTTAATGAACTAATTGCGCATACTTCTCAACCCCTTGTTCTCCCTATACATCTACTCCTCTATCTTTCCGGGCCTCATTTCTTCAATTTCCCTTCATTGTATCTACTTCACTTTCAGTATTGTCCCACCTTCATTTCACCACACTACCCCTGCTTTTTCTCCCTTCATTTTCCCTCAGTTTCCCTCCCATTATTTCCTCTACTTTCCCCCCCTTTACTTTACCTCATTTATTTGACTTCTCTTCATACAACCAACTTCTCTTTCCTCACTTTCCCACTCTCATTTCAACTTACTTCCCCTAATCTTCCTTCCTTAATATCGTCTCACTTCGCCTCTTAAGATTTTTGTTCGCTTTCCCTACTACTACTCCGTCACTTCCCCTACCTCGACTACTCCCTCTCACTATTTTCTATTATTTAGTCTGCTTTTCCTTTCCAAATTCTTCTAATTTCCCATTTCTGATTTTTATTACTTTCTTTCTTCTCATGTTTTCCTAACTTCACCTACTCCCGTATTTCTGCTCATTTTGCTTACGTTTTCTTCTCTTATTTTCTATCAATACCCGAATTCAACCCCCTCTACTATTTTTTTTTTACTTCACTTATGCACCATCCCTTATTTTTGCATCACTCTCCATAATTTCCTTCCCTTAGTTTAACCTACTTCCTCTTCCTTTTTCCGCTATTTCCCGACTCTTATTTCACCCCACTTCCTCTACTATACCTCCCTTCATTTCCGCTCACTACATATTCTTTTATTTTCCCTCGCTTTCCATACGCCTCTCATTTTCCCTATTCCACATCTATATTTTCCCTCATTTTCCCTACTTTCCCTTTCTCATTTCCACTTATTTCCCTAATTTCCGTTCCTTAATTGCCCTTACTTTTACGGGTCTCATTACCCCTTACTTCACGTACGTCCATGTCCCTCGTTTTAAATCATTTTTTCTATCTCCGCCCTCCTTATTTCTCCACGCCATCCTCCCCCCCCCACCCTAATTTTGCTCGCTTCTCCTCCTATACTTCCCCGGATTCTTACGTTACTTCCCCTCCTTGGAGAAAAGTACTATAGACGGATAAAAACCCGACTTAAATTTTGTGGATTTTTGCCCGGAGCTACGAAACCATAGAAATCAGTTTTTTATGTCGCTGGATTTGTAATGAAATAAAGAATTCATTTGTACAAAAGATAGTTAAAAATGCTAAAGAAATTTAGAAATAATCAGACCCTGATGAATCCCTCTACACAGATTCCTTCAGAAATTTGCTCTATTTGCTCTATAAGCAATTAATCTATCTCTATCTACAAAAAGATAAGCCTATCTACACGAATTTCAGTATTGCGTTGTCGACTGTGCACAAAAAAAAACTAAATCGAAAAATCTATCACCAGATGAGTTTTTGCTCCTCCGTAAATCAGTTACTTGAGCCAAGTAAAGGAAAACCTATGCACATAGAGACGTTCTTCGTCCTGATTATCATCCTGTTCGGTTCAACTTTCCGCAAAACTTCACAATAATTCCCCTATTTCCCTCTTTTCCCTTTTGTAAAATAATTCCTTTTTTTCTCTGTTTTTTAAAACTCCCCCTTTATATCTTTTATCACATCAATTCTAACTAAATTAATAGAATATAGTGAGAAAAGTTAACTATTTCGATTGAAAGTTTATTCTTTTCGGCTCAAAGGTCTACTATTGTGTTTTAGATTCAGAATTTGTCTCCCTTGGTTGCAGACTCTACTATTTGGTTTCAATTTTTTTCTATGAAAATGCAACTATTTTGTTAACAATTCAAAATTTGTTTCATTTTTTGTGATTTTTTTGTGTGCAAGTTGAACGTCTTGGTTGAGAGTTGAAGTCCTGTTTTAAAAATTCATTTTCTTGTTTGATGATTCATCATTTTAGTTGAAAATTCGTCTCTGTGGTTGATAATTAACCTATTTTATGAAAAAAACTTTTTAATTAGTACTAATTTTTTCTCTGAAATTTAATTATTCCATTTTTGATAGAAATTTAACATTTTTTACTAAAAAATACAACTATTTGGTTGAATGTTGAACTCTTTGCTTCAAAAATCACTTTCTTTTTGTATGCATCAGTTTAGTTACAAATTCATCCATGATTGGAAATTTAGCGATTTGGTTGAAAATTCGTTTTCTTTTGGTTTGAAAATTAATATTAATTAACTAATATTTTTATCCAAAAATTCATTATTTTGTTTTCGTGTTTAATAATGCAACTAATATGTAAATATTTGTCTTTTCTTGTTAAATTCAAGTATTATTGATTTCAAATAAAAATCTGTTTTGGTCAAAATGGAAACTATTAAATAATTTGTTGAGAATTCATCTTTTTGGGTTAAAGAATCAACATCTTGGATTACGATTGAATTACTTTGTAAAAAATTACTTTTATTGGTTTGCTAAAGAGTCGCGATCGGTTCTAAATTAACTTTTTGGTTAAAAATGCAACTGTTTTGTAGAAAATTTATCCTTTTGTCTTTAAAATTCAACTTTTCGGTAGGAAATTCAGCTATGTTTTTTGCTAAAAAAAATATTTTGGGGGCATATTATACTTTTTGGTTAAAAATTAAACAGTTTATTTCTAATTTAACTATTTGTCCGAAGATTCACTTTTTTAAAAATAACATTTTCGAGTTGAATATTCAACTGTTTTGTAGATAATTCATCTTTTTGGTTTCAACATTCAACAATTTGATTTAAAATGCATATTTGATGAAAAATACATATTTTTAGTTGAAAATTTAACTATTTTCTTGAGAATTCGTATTTTTGGTTGAATTGTACCGATGAAAAATAGTTTTTTTTAAAATGATATTTGAATTTTTAAACTTCAATTTTAACGATATAATTTTGAATTAAAAAATTTGTTTTTATTAAAAATTCATCTTCCTTGAGTGAAATTTAACACCTTAGATTAAAATTGATCTTTTCGGGTTTGAAAGTCAACTATTTTCTAAAAAAAATCTATACTTTTTAGCTTTGAAACTGAACTCTTTTGTTAAAAATTCGTGTTACTGGGTATTAAATCAATCTTCTTGGCTGAAAACATATCTTTATAAATTTTAAATTAAACTATTTTGTTGAAAGTTCAATTATTTTGTTAAAAATTTTAATATTTTGTTAAAGGCATTTTTTTGATTCTAAATGTTGACTGCTAAGTTAAAAATTCATGCGCGTAGATTAAAAACTCATCTTTTTGGTCGAAAATAATGTTTGTTGTTGAATTTTAATCTTTCTTCTTTGAAAATTCAAACATTTGGTTAAAAATACATTTTTACAGATAGAAAATGTAACTGTTCGTTAAAAATGAATCTTATTAGAAACGCGAGACGTCGCAGAATAAACGTGAAATCCATATTTCGAAATTTATTTCAAAAATTTCAATCCAAATTGAAGTTCAAAACAGTTAATGCGAGATTGTTCCAGAAACTTGATAAAAATTGTCCAATAAAGTGTGAAAACAAATAATAGGGATAGGAAAACTGATTTCAAAGACCTACTTCTGAAAGAGCCAATTGAGTAGTCGAATGGTTTCCATTTTGCTTTACAATATCAAGCTTTTAAGCCTATCTCGCCAGCACAGATGGAGTTTGTGTTGGTGGATGGGTGAGGTTGTCATAAAGGTTACAACCCTCCGCATAGACGAGTTCCGACTTGCCTTTCCGACAAACGAGGTTTCTTTTAATTAAACTGTCGCCCCCTCCCCCCCCCCAACTACTCACTTTCGTCTCTCAAAAAACCTGAACTCTCGAGACATAACAACCGACAGGCACGCGTTATCAGCGCTCAGCAGCAGTCCGCCCTCTTCTTTGCTAAGACTCACCCCCTCGAAATCCCTTGGCTTTGCTAAGCGTGATATCGACATCGCGATGCCAATTCGAACTGATACCTCGAAAGGGACGAGCTAAGGAAAATCGACTCTTCTTCAAGTTAATCGCCCTCGATTTTTTTTGTTGGATGTAATGAGATACTGAGCACCCGAGGCAAAACTGTCTTTGGCCATTTGTCTGGCTGAGAGAAGAGGTGGGGGAAGGGTAATCCCTACCTCCATTAGTATTTTTTTTTCCTTATATTTTTGGTAAGGAGTGAGAAAGATATCTGCGACTTTTTTTTAATTGGGAGTAGTTTCTAAATGTCTAGTTCTTATTCATAAGGACAATCCACCCCTATCGAATTTTTGGTTAGGTAATTAATGTAATTAACTTAAATTATCTGTACCGAAAAATTGGGCCGAAATGTTAATTAAATTGTGCGTTATTTTTATTATTAAAATATCTTAAGGCCTTTTAAAACTGCTTGAAATTTTTTTAAATACCCTTACATATTTCAAATCCCTTAAAACTTTTGAAATCCTACAAAATTTTTTAAAGATCTTGAGAATGTATTAGCTTTTTTAAAATATTCAAAAATATCTAAACCCATTTAGAACACCTTCAAATTATAGACGTCCATTAAAAATTCGTCGAAATCTTTGAAAATGCGTCTGACTAATGGTCAAATTAATCATTCATCTTAAATTCAAACAAACCATCATCTTGAACTTTTTTGTACATTTTAACTCTCACTTACTTTTACATAGTTTTTGCAAATAAAATTGCTTATCTTGTCAAGTTTGAAATAATTTCATGGAAAAATAGGAAAATTATTCTATTTTCTCAATCGAAATAACTGCCATTCTGTATATCTTTAATGTTTAATTTTTAATGCCAGAACTTGCTTTGTTGTTATTAACAAGATTTTTTTCACGAACTTTGGGTCCCTTTAGTTTAGTTCTAAACTGTACGAAATACAATTTTTTGTCATCTTGTATGGGTTTGCCATTTATTAGATTTTAAACATTTTTTATTTTTAGCTATCTCTTTGGCTCAAAATAACTACTTCGAAAAATGACACAATCATATTTTATGAAAATATAGGCCGTATTTTGTTGTAAAGTGTTACCAGTAATTATAGGCAACAACTTAATAGGAATATTGTTTACAAAATAGATTTCGATTCCTAATTCTTTATTATCAACCAACCCCTGATTCTAAATCCTTTATTTGTCTAGACAATTATTTGTCTATCACATAAAATGTCTACAATTTTCTACCGACCCCGATTATTTTGCAAACCTAATTTTCAACCACACAACTTACCATTCTTCTTAATGAGCTTAACATTCTAAGAATTGAATTTATCCACGTGATGACACAGCACATTTGCCGAAGCAGGTCGCTTGCCTTGCGTATTGGTTATTATAAGAATATAATAACGATAGATATGTGATAACTATAATAACAAATAAAATATAATCCAAATCTAAAATATAAACTCAATATAAAATAAAGAGTACTGAATAAAGACGAAATATTTATATATCCTTTCGTTTGCCGCCATTATATCGCGAACCACAAGTATATAAAATTATTTTCAATAAAGAAAAATACTCCTTTTATAAAGAATCAATCAAATTTCCGCAACCATTGAGAAGACATTTTGAAATAAATAACGAGCAGAAATACTGCTCCCTAATGATTTCTTATCACGTACTAGTTTCAAGAACCTCGAAAACGCGGATCAGAAGTCTCATCTTCTTCATTGTACAGAGTTGCCATATGAGAAAGTGAGAAGCTAAAACTTTTCAAACTACACGGAAAGCAATAAGTGAACGAAATTTAATACATAAATTATATTATTTAGAAAAAAATCAAATGAACTTGAATTGGTCAATTAAGTTTTAAAAAACACTTTTAAAGAGATGTATGTACTATGTTAACTTCAAATGAACACAAAAAAATTAAGTTTTATTGAATCTTTTTATTTTAAATTGAAAAATTATCTTTTCTGGTTAAAATTCACGTAATTTGTTGAAAATTTGTTATTTTTAATGAAAAACTAATCTTGTTTCAAAATTAATCTTTTTTGGTTAAAAATTCCAATTTTTACTTCAAAATAATTCTGTTTCAAGCGAGGATTCAACTATTTTGTTAAAAATTCGTCTATTTCGTGGAATTCAACTGGTTGACCATTCTTTATTTTTTTTTTTAAATTATTTTTTAAGTAACAATATATGATATTGTGCTTTAATTTATTTCCAGACGTCAATTAAAATGTTTTCGCATCGAGCCCGGAACCACCGTTCACAACGTTTTTGCGGGAATTTACGAGTTTATTCGTGAAGATTTTTCGTTGCGCACTTGCGATCCCTAGAGTTATTATTCTTCACAGGTAGTCTCGCATAGGTCAAAGGAACATAGAATCGCTTTGACACATAGACAACCAAGCGAGTTACGAGCATGATGTCACGCCGGCCGCTCGTAATGTAAACCATGAACTTACCCCCTACTCTCACTACCCCATTTTATGTTTTTTCCTCTTCCTCTCCTTTTTTATTCTCCCAGAACAAAATTACTCATAATATCTTCCGGCAGACCAGGCACGCCCGTTGCTGTCACTATCATGTAATCCCGCAGAGAAATGATCTTTTTATTATCTATCAGAAAATATCCATTAAACCCTTTCTCTTATTATTTTTGTACCTTTACATTATCCGACTTGAAAGAAAAGTTTCATTAATTCTTAAGATATATTAATTTCATTGTGTCATTTCAATTTAAATTACAGTTCACAGGTAAAAACCTTCTTAGATTCTTGTCTTTTACATCGTCACCTCTAGGCTTTAAAAATAATTATTTATCTTCCTTCCTCTCTCCCTTTCTCTACTCATCACTTGTCTGTTTCCCCTACTTCCCCTCCATAACTCACCATTTACTACCTCTCCACACATCCCCAACACCTTTTTGTAGTATACCTCGCATTACATTCCCTACTTCCTATCACGTCCCATACTTCTTATACATACCTCCCATCACCTTCCATCACCTTCCCTCCACAATTCACCATATGGTACCCGTTCTCATACTTCTCCAACTTGCCCTTAATACCCCTCACCACACACCCCTCACTTCCTCTCACGTACTCGACTTCCACTTCTCCCCTCCCATCACATGCTCTACAACCAATAACTCCCCAACGTCCCCTACTTCTCCACCCCATCCTCGTTTCCCTACACTTCTATAACTTCTCCCACATCACCTCCCCTCAACTCACCTCACTTTCCTACATTTCCCATAATTTCACTGCTTCCCTTTCGTCGCTTGTCCTACTTGCCCTACTTGCCCTAATAACCCTAATAACTTTGACACCTGACCTTCTGATGTATGACCTCGGACCTATAACCATTCATCATTGACCTCTAAAATTTTACCTCTAACGCCTGACCTATAAACTGAAACCTTTAATCTCTCGGCTTGTTCATGTGATCTTTGATATCCTAATCTTTTCCTTCACCCCACCCCTTTTAAACCATAAAATTTGGTATATTATTTCCGATATTTGTGTTCTGATTTTTCTTTTACAAATTATAAAAAAATGATCACATCTGTCATTTCTTCCTTCTACTAGTCTTTCAATTCTGAATTCTGTATTAACCCCTTCTCTTTTTGAAAAATGTAGTTTAATTTAAAGGTGGTTGAGCATAAAGAGGCAAGAGAAATTTCTGCGAAAATTGCTTTATAGAATTTTAATTTTATATAAAAACTTGAAAACTAGAGTTTTATCACGATTTGACGTCACGTTTCAGAAGCCATAAACTCTAAGCTGAAAATTGAAATCTCTATTTTTCTCGGAATTGTATTCGAGAACTCAACATTTTCTAAGGGGGTTTGAAGTTTCTTTTTGACTTAACTTTTAACATTTTTATCAAAGTCTTAAGACGAACTTTGAAAAAAGTGTCAACCCGGATTCATCAACTTCAAACTATATTTTCTGGATGGTTCTTTGCAACAAACTTGTTTGGTATCGATTCAGCAATACATAAGCAATGCATGAACCGTTAGGGCCACTTGAACAGTTTCTAATTACAATACATAATATTGTGCAGTATACTTGACTGAGTACTCGCGCACTGCGGCCCTGCTGGGGGCGAGAGTCTCAACCGTCTCTCGCCCTGCCCCGTGAAAAACTACTTGGGCCAGCAGTTCCCGGAATTACAAAAACAAATCGGCTTCTATGGGACCTGGTGTGTATTTTTAATTTCCCGATTTTTCCCGCTTTTTTCATTGAATTTTTTGTCTTTTTCGATCAACTCAAAAGAGATCTTGAAATCTGTTGAAACATTTTAAAAAACTCAAATTTAGAGCAGGGAATTTGTTAAAAGAATTGTAATTATGAATTTAAACTCTGATTTTTTCAGAAATACACGCATTATTTTGCCATGTGTTACGTATTCAAATTTTTTAAGGAATCTGCATTATTATCAGAGAATAAAAAAAATTCCTAACGGTTGGTTTATTTCAATTGTGCAATAGCTCAACTGTCAGAGTAGATAATATAGAAACTGGAGGTTAAAAGTCTTTCCAGACACCGCGTTTCATTTGAAGACTTTCCAACTTGCTACAAATGCTTCCAACGTCGTGATGTATAAACTGTTCAGCTAATTTAGACCGACTGTTCCGTGAAATTACCGGGGGTTGTTGATAATGAGAGGGTGAATGGTGAGGGTAAGGAATTCATCCCTTGAACGGTGGTCAGCTAATCACTAAGGCTGCTCGTTAACGAATTGAATGCGCCCCAACTCGTGCGAAATCACGACTACTGCGACCAAAAAGTCAGTCCATTCTTCAATCTCCATCCCCATGTATTATACAAGACAATTCACAGAAAACCCTTAGGGCATTTATTTGAATTCGGTTTTGCGTTGTCACATTTTACAGCCAAGCAGTTGGATATATTTTTGTGCATACTTATTCTATACATTATTTTCGGTTATTTCAAAAATATTTTTGAATGAAACTGTTTTTACTTTGTTTTTATATTTGAAAAGTGATATTTTATGTACCTTGAAAATGCGGCCAACCCGGGTTTGGATTTGAGTTTGTAGAGCGCAAAAATGGGCCGAATCAGGAATTTACTATTCAAAATCACTTACAGCCAACAATTCTTTACCGATTTTCAACATATTAATTAGAAATGATCAGCAATAGTTGCATAAAAATCTCCTTGGAAGATTAGATTTTTCAATTTTTATTATTACCTATTTTTTATATAAACTAAGAGCAAACATGAGACATATTTTATTGATTTTTTCATCTTTAAATAAATTACTCAATTAATCCCATTCCTAATGAAAATGAATATCCAAGTATCTAAATAAATTTAAATAATCAACAGCTTATCAAATCTACTTGTTATAAACAAACTATAATAACATAATAACAACATCGTGAAAATTTTGATTGCAAAGTATATTTGGAAGTTGAAATTACTTGATTTTATCGACAAAACCATATTTGATAATGAAAATTTGTTGTTTGATATAATTTTGTTTATTTTATGAAAAAATTATATAAACCATTGCATAGTTTAGGAAGTTATGAACCGAAAGTCATCGTTTTGTTTTCTTTGTACCTTTAAATTATATTAGTGCTAATATTCATTGATAAACATTCGACATGCGATAATAGTTCTTAATTTTATAAACAAATTTTATAAAAAATTGCATAGTTTGTTCTTTTGTAGAGAGAAAGTAATCATTTTTCTCGCTAGTCGTCTTCAAACTACATAAGTAGTAATGTTTACTAAGAAAGAATTGTTAATCGATATTATTTTTTTATTTCACAAACAAATTTTATGAACAAATGCAAGGTTTGTCAGTTTATGGGAAGAAAGTAATTTATATTCATTCTTCACGCCTTCAAATTATATAAGCGATAGTGTTTAGTTGTTAATAATTGTCATTCGATTTTTTTTATTTTATGAACAAATCTTATAAACAAATGCATAGTTAGTCCATTTATAAACAGAAAGTAATCGTTTTTCTTTCTGATCGTCTTCAAATTCTGTAAGTAATGATGTTTATTGGTGAAGACTTCTCCTTCGACATTATTTGTTTATTTTATAAATAAATGCATAGTTTGGCCATTTATAGACTTATCGCGACTAATATAATTTAAAGGCGATGTGAACGAAAAAAGTTTACTTTAGGTCTATAAATTGCTAAAATATGCATTTATTTATAAAATTTGGTTATATAATAAACAAATAATATCGATCAAGAGGTCTTCACTACTAAATATTATCACTAATATATAATCCGAAGTCAACCAGAAAGAAAAACGATTACTTTCTGTCAATAAATGGACAAACTATGCATTTTTTTAAATTTATTTATACAATAAACAAATAATATTAAATGACAATTATTCATAACTAAACACCATCGCTAATATAATTTAAAGGCATTTAGAACGAAAAACTTTTACTTTCTGCCCATAAATTTTCAAATTATGCATTTTTTCATTGAACTTGTTTGTAAAATAAACAAATAATATCAAATGACAAGTCGTCTAAAGATCACCACAAATATAATTTAAAGACGATTAGGAAGAAAAACGGTTACTTTCTGTCTATAAATGGTGAAGCTATGCATTAGTTAAAAGTTGTCTATAAAATTTGTTGATCAAATTTGTTTATACAATGAGCAAATAATATTGATGGACAATTTTTGGTCACTAAACATCACCACTTACGTAATTTGAAGACGATTAGAGAAAAACGATTACTTTCTCCCTATAAATGACCAAACTATGCATTTTTTGCAAATTTTATTTATAACATAAATTTAAAAAAATTTTTAAATAAAAAAAATTATACCAGACAACAAAGTGTCATGATTAAATATGATCGTGTAGATAACATCAACACATTTAACTTTAACATTATAATTTTCATCAGTGCGTCATTTACTTAAAGATAAAAATAATAATTAAAAAATGTCTCATTCTCGACCTGTGTTTATTTATATAACAAATAGAAAATTATACAAAACTTAGAAATCTGATTTATAGGCGCTCTTATGCAACTATTGCTGATCACTCCTTAAAAATTATTTTGAAAATCGGTTAAGAATTGTAGGTTGTAGCTGATTTTGAATAGTAAATTCTTGATATAGCCCAAAAAAATGTGGAACTAACAATAGAAAACACGAAAAAAATTGTTCTCGCTAATATATCTCCTACTAAATAAATTACACACTTTTAATGAAGTTAAAAGACGATAGATAGCGCTGGCGTCGTAATTCTCGCTACATCTCGAATATAAATGGAGCGATTATAAGATGAAAGATTATCCAAGCAAGGTTAAAAATCAGAAATTATCTACGATTTATATAAAGTTTATCAGGAAATATAAATTTTTTTGCAGTGAATCTTCCACCTGGAATCGATGCAAACTTTATCTTTCGTTTTTTCTGTGATTTGATAAAAATAAAAGCCTCTTTTTTTGAATATTTATAAGAAATTTAAATACTAAGTGAAAGAAACAACAAAAGAAAGTCCTGCCATGTCTAAGACATTTAGATAAACTACAAAAAAAATGATCTACTAGAATGTCCACGGCAGACTGGGGAAATAGGAAGGATACTAAAGCAAAAAAAGGTCAGTTAACCGAAACTATAGAGGTTTCTACCCAGGGCTACGAAACCCTAAAAAGTCACTAAAATTTTAGAGAAAAGAGGTTTAGAAGTTATTTATCTAAAAGGTAATAGCAAAATACAATAAAAATTCTAAATCTAGAATTAGAATGGATGGAAACGCAAGGGGTTCTTTTTGTTTGCTCATTATCGAACCCTCTGTCGCAAATCCCGTCTGCTTTCCAACGCGACGTGCTAGAGATGTGGAAAGAAAGGTCCAGATCGAAAAGATTGGAAATACGGAAAGAGAGCACTTTTCCTCAATATAGTAGAACCAGTGAAAAGAACAATACACCAGACTCAAAGCAACACTAAATTACATTTCGAGTCTGGAATTAAACGAATATAGTTGACTGCTCCCAAAAACGAGGGCTTGAGATCTGATCGCTCGTAGAAATTGGAGAGGTTTTAGCAACCACCCTATACTAGAGAGATTAACTTCCAATATAATTATGAACAAAAACGATAGTATCCAAATTTTATTCGATGAAGTAGCTTTCTTGTTGTAAAATAATTGAGAGCTCTTTAATCATGACCAATTATTGTAACTGATTTCATATGAAATCGGCAAGTCTGACCCTGATGATGTCACGGAATTATTTTTCTTATTCTGTGGGGATAATTGAATATTTAGGTGAATTCTAAACAAATATGACAAAAATTTTTTTCACAGCAATAATTTTTCGCAATTCTTTGAACTGCAATCTACACTCTTTCAAACTTGTTGAAGAATCTTGAACATTTAGTTTTAAAATGGCTACAGGAATTCCATGCCATCAGTGTTAAAAATTCTCACGAATTTTAAGATATTTTTAAAGGTATTATCCAGGGAACCTCATACTTATGGAAATATGCAATAACTTAATGGAAATACTGAATACGTTTAAAGGAAATTAACAAAAATATTATTAAGTTCAGTGGAAAATGTCCATTATTCATCAAAGATTATTCCGCGGAATTTCTTCAGAAAGGAATTTCTAAAAAATTCCAGAGGATTTTCCGCAAAATTTGATTCAAAACAAAACTTAGAAATATTCCATCATTTTGACTTTTCCCAAAATAAGACACCGGAAATGTATTTCCAATTCTGTAAATATTCAATGGTACCTCTACAAAACAAAGTTCATGAGAAATCCAAGAATTTCCTGAGAATTAGATATTGATTCCTAAAAGGTTCCCAAGAATTTTTTTTAAGTTATCACTTGAAGTTCTTTCGAATGAATTTTCTCGAAAAGCTCACTATCAATAATTCATATAAGTATCTCTCAAGTTAATATGTATTGATTTTTTTTACGATCACCTAGTATATCTGTAATTTACAAATAAGTTTAACAAAGATTTATTTATACGTTATTTTAATTTTATTTAGAATTCGATATGAAATTATAAAAAATCTCTATTCAAAGTCCCTAAAGATATTTTATTATATTTTCTCTTTTGATTGACTTCCAACATCTGATAGGTTAATTATTTTCTCGCAATTTCTTTCCTTTTATAAATTTTCTTCGCCTTTTTGAATATTTCTCCATTTCTCTGTCTCCTAATTTTCATTAGTTTAAAAAAATGTTCATTATCGAGTTGTTAACCAAATAGTTGAATTTTTTAACAAAAATAGAATAGAAAAATCCTCAACTGAAACATTTTATTTTCAATTGAAAAAACTCAATTTCAAATAAACGAATTTTTAACAAAATAGTAACAAATGAAAAATTATTTTGAACATTTTTTAATCAACAAGATGAATTTTCTACCGAAAAATACGAATTTTTAACAAAATACACCAGTTTTCCACTAAAAAAGATCAGGTTTCAACAAATAGTGGCATTTTAATTTTTAATGTAAATAATTAACTTTTAAACAAGAAAAAAAACAAACATTCAACAAAAATGATAAATTTTCTACAAAAGAAAAAACCAGAATTTTTACCAAAGTGACTTTTAACCAGGTAGTTGAATTTTCAACCAGAAACTACAAGTTCTCGTCATAAAAAAAATATTTGATATTGTAATAAAAAAATCTTTGAATTTGTAACCAAAAAAAGAATAAATAAAACCAAGAAAGATTAAATTTTGACAATAGAGTAGCATTTTTAACCAAAAGAAATTGAATTTTGATAATAGATTTTATGCTTTCACGATGATTCATTTTGATAAAAAGAGATATTTCGGGTTTCACTCGTGTAAAAAACTACTACGAATTGTTTGCCGA